>NC_142591.1:7814038-7964230 GCF_965207765.1 Zootoca vivipara
CCTCCCTCCTGCAAAATTGGTAAGTGATTTCAGGGTTGCAGGGCACAAAACAATGTGCAACAAGGGCGACATTTGTGGTCCATTAACTTTTACTTCCATGTTGCACAGATCTCATCGCTCCACTCTCAGGAAAACTAAAGATTAACTAAATCAGACATGCCACAAAGCATTCAGGCTAGGAACACTTTAGCAGCTTGAAACACAGTGAGGTCGTCCCCCCCCCCTCTGTGTTTCAAGCAGCGTTCTTAAGTTGCTGTAAGGGGTGGGGATGCTCTCAGCCTCACTCCAGAAAGTATCTGGAGGAGTGAGGAGAGTACAAACTAGTGGCTGAACATCCTTATAAAGTGACAATATTAATTTTGAATCTGGATCCATCACCCAATGTGTCTCAAGAAAAAGGACTATATCATACCATATTGAGTATAGTCAGGACGTACGTAGTAATATTGTCATGGCCGTGGTTTTGCATCATCTTTTTGTCAACCACCACCAAGGTCTCAACATTCAGCTCTTTGCTCTTCTGAGCCTTCATAAGAGATCGTTTGCTTCGCAGTAGATATCCATATTCATCTGGCAGGATATAAGTGTCTCCATCTGGAGGCTGGGGCATATCTGGAAGAAGCAAGACAGGAGGTGTCCAAGTAAAACCAAAGCTGTGTTTTTCACAGAGCAACGTCAAATCAAAGAGCTAAACATGTGAACAGGATTATACTAGCCTCCCGAAAAGTAACTCCCATGTAGTGGGAAAGAATTATAGCAGAGCATGTCATCCATTTTTAAGGCAGAAGAGCACCTTAGTGTCTCCAGTTAAAGCAGAGGTAGCTAAGCTATGGTACTCTAGATGTAGGTGGGCTACAATATCCCAAAACTATTCGCCATGCTGGCGGGGACCAAAGGAAATCCAGCATCATCTTGATGGCCACAGCATAGCTACCCACAAGTTAATGGATCTCACGTAGCAATGAAAGCCTTGTGTTAAGATCTCAGAGACCCATAGCCCTGGGAAGGGTCAAGAACCTGTGGCAAGCATTTGATACCTTTCCAGAGCGCAGTGGAGTTTACTGATATTTTTAAGCAACTTAACACCACTAAGGTTCTTAACATCCCTTTCTTTCCCATCTAGTGTTTCAAGCACACTGTAAAGAACTTTATTAATCATTCCTGTTTGGTTTCCCATATACACTGCGGAAATATAGGATGGAGACAGGAACCACACTGCTTCACTCAGGTGCAGGGAACCTTTGGCCCTCCAGATGTTGTTGAACTACAACTTCCATCATCTCTGACCATTGGCCAAGCTTGTCGTTCAGCAACAGTTAGAGGGCGAAAGGTTCTCCTCACCTGGCTCCAGTAAATGTTAGTACCAAACCTGTTAGCTTAGGCAACGTTGCCAGAGGCTGCTGTGCCACTAACTTTTCAAAATTGTACAAAAACATTTACTTTTTAAGTCCTATTGATTTCAAACTGGTCCATTAAGTACACACCTACACCTCTCCTGTTTAAATAAATGTATTTATTAAAAAATATACTGTTTAATATACAGTAATACAAATCTCTAAGCAGCTTACCTTAAAGAATAAAAAACAATGAGACTTAATGCTTCCTTAATTTGGCTGAATTGTGCCAAAGAAGTTTAGGAAGATACTGACAAATATTTTGATTCGCACCTAACTAAATGTAACCGTTTTGAAAGACCTTACTAAAAGTTGAAGGACAGAACAAAGAAGACAGTGATATGTTCATCCAAATCACCACTCACACAGTTAGGGAACAAACACCGTGCTAAAGCTCAGTACCAGTCTTTTGTGTGCTAACTTTAGGAACAAAAAAACAAAGTCAGAAGTGAAGCCAGAACATGGCAACAGGATGGCCTGGACTACAGGAGTGATCAGACGTGACTGCTGGTTGAGGCAGACATGCAACCCCAACATCCAACACTTGGGTTCAAAGTGTTCACTTCCTACCTCTTACTTGTGAAGGTATTTGTTTACTGGAAAGAAACAAGTGAACTGCAAATGAACAATCTTAACAACAGCTACACAGACAATGGAATTAACTCAGGGGGGGGGGGAACTGTGTCCTTACATACATTTCTTGCGCCTCCCACAAAAGTGCCGTTTTTGCCGCCGCTCAGAATTGCGATGATGGTGGGTCTCTTGAAAAACATGATTGTGACCATCCACTTCCCTTTGCCTCTCATCATTCACAGTTACCTCATTATCAAATGCCAGTTGAGGCTCAGTAGATCTCTTATACAGTACATGAGGGCGGTGGCCGTGAGGAGCAGAGAAGTTGTGTTTAAGTGCAATATTTGGAGGTAGTGGTTTCAGCAAGTAATCAGCTTCCTGTGTCCTTATCAAGCCAGACTAGAAAGACAAAACACAATTAAAAAAGAGAGCATGGCTTCAGATTGTCCTTCAGAAGATACTCCTTCCTTTTAGATATTTTTCTTTCCTACACTGAGCTCCTAAACAAATCTTAATTTGTACAGCAGCTTTTTAAGACAACAGAGGTCCTTCATAAACTTAACACTGGCTCCCTACAAATCAGGATCTGAAAACTAAAAAATCTAGGGAGTCTAGGGAGATACACATTTCTTTCTCCCGAGCAAATCCATCCTCTCCCCTCTCTTCCAAATTTCCTTCTGAATTTTAATTAAATCTTAACATTACATATACACCGATGCTAACTGAGGTTAGCAATACTGGAGGGGTGTGTGTGTGTGTGTAAACCAGAAATTGGAAACAGCCTCTGGGATCGATTCTCAAATCTTAGTTAAGTGGGGACATTAGCCTGGAGTAAACGTAATGTTGTGGGAGACATGGAGTACCCACAGACTCATCTCCCTCTTCCCCTGTTGTGCAAACATTCACCCCCCCCCCCATTTTAAGGGCTAACTATGGGAATTGTTTAGCGCTGAGCTGAAAATTTGGTAAAGCAAACTTCTGGCTTTATTTTTTTTTTGTGAGGGCGTGAAAGTGCTCCCAAACCCCCGATGAAGTAGGTTCATCTCCCTCCTGCCCACTGTCTATTTAGTGGTGGTGTCATCCCACAACAGCAGGCGGTCATTCCCTCCCCCCGCCCCAAATCCAACTAGGGTTGGGTGTAATATATTGGGTGAATTTGCCAATTTCAGTTTCTCTGACTTACTCATTTTTCCCATCTTAAATTTGGTTCTGCACATTTGCATATTGCCATGTGGGGTTCACCTAGCAGGTGACTGGCTGATATAGTCATATTTATTACAATAGCTGTCCTTAATGACATGTTATTGTATCTGAATGATGTTCCTTGCTCTGGAATTGCGTGACGGAGGCACTATATATATATATGGAGGGGAGGTGCAGACCCTCCAAGTGTCCCTATTTTCCAGGGATGTTCCTGATTTAGAGAAGCCTTCCTGATTTGATCCCAGAATGTCCCACTTTTCCTTAGGTTGTCCCTATTTTCATTGGTAGAAATGTTGGAGGGTATGGAGTTATCCGACCCACCAAGCCGTCTGAAGGCAATCCTGTATAGGGATTTTTTTAAATAAAATGTTTAATGTTTTTTTATGTTTTATATAAAACATACTTCAGCAGTATGTGGACCGAGAACTCCCAGAAGTGCAAGCTGGATTTCGAAGGGGCAGAGGAACCAGAGACCAAATAGCAAACATGTGCTGGATTATGGAGAAAGCTAGAGAGTTCCAGAAAGACATATACAGTACTGTACTTCTGCTTCATCGACTATGCAAAAGCCTTTGACTGTGTCGACCACAGCAAACTATGGCAAGTTCTTAAAGAAATGGGAGTGCCTAATCACCTCATCTGTCTCCTGAGAAATCTCTATGTGGGACAAGAAGCTACAGTTAGAACTGAATATGGAACAACTGATTGGTTCAAAATTGGGAATTGCTTATTTAACTTATATTCAGAATTCATCATGCGAAAGGCTGGACTAGATGAATCCCAAACTGGAATTAAGATTGCCGGAAGAAATATCAACAACCTCAGATATGCAGATGACACAACCCTGATGGCAGAAAGTGAGGAGGAATTAAAGAACCTTTTAATGAGGGTGAAAGAGGAGAGCGTAAAATATGGTCTGAAGCTCAACATAAAAACAAAAACAAAGATCATGGCCACTGGTCCCATCACCTCCTGGCAACAACAACAATGTTTTATAAATGTTGGAAGCTGTCCAGAGTGGCTGGGGCAACCCAGTAAGATGTGTGGGGCATAAATAGTAAAATTATTATTATTGAATGTGATGCCCCTATTTTCACCGGAGAAATATTGAAATGTATGGAGGTGTGTAGAAGAAACTTAGCAGAACAACGTGGTCATGGGGATAAATTGTAGTAAAGGCACACACACCCCCACACACTTACACACATCCCACTTGTGTGCAACTGCATTTACGCAGGTCACCACAAAATAAAGAAATAAATAGATTAGCCTTCCTTCACTTGGGGCTGCTGCCCAGAAGTGAGCGAGGGAAGCCATGCCGGGCAGTGGCCCTGGTCAAAGGACAGCTTGGTACAGGCTTGATACATGAGCATCTCTCTCTCTCTTTCTCTCCTTCCCCCACACCCTCCCTCTTAAAGCATAGCTGTCAAGTTTTCCCTTTTCTCGCGAGAAAGCCTATTCAGCATAAGGGAATTTCCCTTAAAAAGGGGGAGAACTTGACAGCTATGTATTAAAGTGGGGTGCTCCTCACTTTATGCAATCTCTCTTATGCGTGCAGGGGCCCAGAGTGTAACCCCCACGTAAATGGGGGGGGGGTGCCTGTATATTACATGCTTGGAAGAAGCCAACACGGAATGCAAGGCTATTGTCGCTCCATGTAAGTTCTGTCCTAAGAGAGATAGCATTTACTCATTTATTTATTTTTAAAGAATGCCAAAAAACAACAACACTTCCTAACAGTATGATGCACCAGTCCATTTAATCAGGTGTGCCAACTCTAGGGGACCGAAGCATAGCTGCCAAGTTCTGGCCTGAGAAATAAGGGACTGGACCGGAAGTAGCGCTGTCGCCATTTTGGAACTGGGCGGAGCATGCTCAGAAGCTACTTTTGATGCTGCTCTGCCCTGTTCCAAAATGGCCGCCGCCCCAGAAGTCGCGCTGCAGCCATTTTGGAACTGGGCAAAGCAGCATCAAAAGTCGCTTCTGAGCATGCTCCGCCCAGTTCCAAAATGGCCGCCACACCAGAATAAACTGGGGAAAAACAAAAAAAAACGTTTTTTCGGCTGGGAACAGCTGGAAAAACGGGGGTTTCCCGGGGAATACGGGAGACTTGGCAGCTCTGGGCCGAAGTGTCTTTGGCCCCCTCAATATTTGTTGGAAGGGGGCCAGGTCCTCTCAATGTTGCAGGGGCCTGGCATGAGTCACATGTTCATGATGTCACATGCATTATGTGTCATGTGTCCCAGCTTCAGTGGGCAGCTCCTCTAGAATGCTCCACCTCCTCCAAATGCCACACACACCATGTGCGACATGAGTAACGTCACATGCATGCAATGCGTGCAGGGCCCCCCTCAATCTTGGGGGCGACCTGGCGCCTTTGCATTTAATATTAAGCAGCAGGGAAACTGTAGCAACCAATTCGTACAGAGATTCTAAAATGGAATTCGTCACAGCCCTAGAAATCCTACCAAAGGAAACAATTCTAATTTGGCAAGGCCAGAGGCTGGGTGAGCTAAGAGCCTTTCCCACCACTATGATTTTATATTTCCTACTATAAGGCCAAGGGCTCATTTGCCCTCTGGGTCAAGCATGTAGTAGATCTCTGGGTCTCCAAAGGCTACCTCTGAAGGAACACCTCCTATGTGTTATTGTGTTGTCATATCAACTTACAAAACACCACGCAAAGGATTGCAGTGTGCTGGACTTACTAGCGTTTTTTCAAAAACTTCCCAGAGCATGGTAGCATGGAGGAAAACAGGGTAAAAGTAGGAAGTTTCATATCTTTGGGGGGGGGGGGTAGAGAATTAAATCAGGAATAAACAACTGGTATTTGGGCCTGAAACCCATATTTCATCTGGAACAATTTTGAGAATGGGCACAGGGCTTCCTACATTCCCAGTGGTCCTGGAAATGATCGTGTCCTCCCTAAAAGAGGGCATGTGTCGCGGTGAGACCTGGAGACTGACCTCCTGGTTGTGGGTGAGTATATTGGATAGCCACAACACCCTATTGGTAAGGTCCCTTGTTGCTGGGTTTAATCTGGGCAATGGGGTCCAGTCTAAATGGATTGAGGGACCTATATATAACTATGCACGTGACCCAGAGCTTCCTCTTTCGGCTCGTGCATCAGAATACCCGCTCACCTCTCCCTACTTTTCGGGCATTTTGCGATTGACCTTGCTATGCCATCGTGTGTCATCTGTTGTTGGGAATTATCCCCACTTGGCTAATTGGCTCTTGCCGTTTGGGTTTCGCCTGCCGCGTAGGAAATCGTCACAACTTGTAAGGTTGCGGATAGGCACTGGTTCAGGTGATAGGGATGGGAGAACGGTCTCGCCATCCCTATGTGAAGGGTATTCCGTTAAAAGAATCCAGGGACTCAACTTGGTTTGGTCAACCCCCGAGAGGGGGTTGTGCCCGTGCCTGAGTCCAGGGGAACATCTGGGGAGTGAACAGAGTCTGTTCCGGGGCTTCCTACCTACCTCAGGTGTTCACCCTTGGCTGACCTATGATGGAGCTCTGGGTCAGCGCTACCTGCAAGGGTGTAGGGAGCTAGTTGAACCAGAGCCTATGCAACCACTCACTTTTCTGCAATCAATAAAGTTGTGGCCTAAATTCTGCCAAAAACCAAAACTAAAATTTGAGTCAAATGTGTGTTTATTTAGGGGGGAGGTCTCTGGGTCTGAACATGCAAATGAGTAGCTGCAGACATACCTGTACTCATGACAAGGGTTTATCCACTTTCCAGGCACAGTCGATGCTTTAAAGCTTTGTGTCTGAGTGCTCTCTCTTTCTCTCTTCCCCTCCCACATGCTTCCCTGCCAAAACCTGCTCTTCACTGCTGAATTGGAGCAAATGGCAATTCACAGAAAACTCGACTTGCCGTTTGTTGCGCTTCAGCTTTAAAAAAGTGGGTATTTGTGGGGAAAGTTCTTATATATATTTAATTTTATTTATGATTTTCAGTTTTATACATTTCAATAACTTTACAATCATTTTAACATTTCAAAACTTGACTTCCTTCCCTCTCTTTCTGAGGTTCCTTAAATTTATTTTTAAAGGTATTTCTGCATATCTCAATTAAATTAATTTGCTCATCTACTTTAAATATATACAGTGGTACCTCGGTTTAAGTACACAATTGGTTCCGGAAGTCTGTCCTTAACCTGAAGCGTACTTAACCTGAAGCGAACTTTCCCATTGAACGTAATGGAAAGTGGATTAATCCGTTCCAGATGAGTTCACAGAGTACTTAAACTGAAAGTACTCAAACCAAAGCGTACTTAAACCGAGGTATGACTGTATTCTTATAAAACTGCAGGTTATTACAATAATCCTGCCAATCCTCTGTGGGGAAAGCTCTGGGGTGAAAAAAACCCAGCACAGACCTGTGCCCAGAAAGTGTGGGGCAAAAGGTAAGTTTGAATGAATTGGAACGAATTTACTACTGGTTTCGTCAAAGCTTTTCAGAGTGGAACCAAAGGGATTTTCACAGCAAGAAAATCATGAATGATTTTCACAGCAAGAAAATCATGAATGACTGTTGGAAACAAATTAACCCAGATATGCAAGATAAAAAAAAGATAGGTTATAGTTTGGGGAGTTGGGCATAAAGGCGGATGCCATAGCCACCTGGTCACTGGAGTGGTTCATGAACATAATAAACTACACAACAGTATATAATTACTGCTTCTTAGAGGTCCAAATGCTAAGTGCTGAATACATCAAGCAAGTGTGTGTTTTGCTCAGTGCTAGAGAAGATCCAAATAAATTCAAAAAGAGAGCAGCCTTCATTGTTTAGTCGTTTAGTCGTGTCCGACTCTTCGTGACCCCATGGACCATAGCACGCCAGGCACTCCTGTCTTGCACTGCCTCCCGCAATTTGGTCAAACTCATGTTCGTAGCTTCGAGAACACTGTCCAACCATCTTGTCCTCTGTCGTCCCCTTCTCCTAGTGCCCTCAATCTTTCCCAACATCAGGGTCTTTTCCAAGGATTCTTCTCTTCTCATGAGGTGGCCAAAGTATTGGAGCCTCAGCTTCACGATCTGTCCTTCCAGGGAGCACTCAGGGCTGATTTCCTTAAGAATGGATAGGTTTGATCTTCTTGCAGTCCATGGGACTCTCAAGAGTCTCCTCCAGCACCATAATTCAAAAGCATCAATTCTTCGGCGATCAGCCTTCTTTATGGTCCAGCTCTCACTTCCATACATCACTACTGGGAAAACCATAGCTTTAACTATACGGACCTTTGTCGGCAAGGTGATGTCTCTGCTGCTTTTTAAGATGCTGTCTAGGTTTGTCATTGCTTTTCTCCCAAGAAGCAGGCGTCTTTTAATTTCGTGACTGCTGTCACCATCTGCAGTGATCAAGGAGCCCAAGAAAGTAAAATCTCTCACTGCCCCCATTTCTTCCCCTTCTATTTGCCAGGAGGTGATGGGACCAGTGGCCATGATCTTGGTTTTTTTGATGTTGAGCTTCAGACCATATTTTGCGCTCTCCTCTTTCACCCTCATTAAAAGGTTCTTTAATTCCTCCTCGCTTTCTGCCATCAAGGTTGTGTCATCTGCATATCTGAGGTTGTTGATATTTCTTCCGGCAATCTTAATTCCGGCTTGGGATTCATCTAGTCCAGCCTTTCGCATGATGAATTCTGCATATAAGTTAAATAAGCAGGGAGACAATATACAACCTTGTCGTACTCCTTTCCCAATTTTGAACCACTCAGTTGTTCCATATCCAGTTCTAACTGTAGCTTCTTGTCCCACATAGAGATTTCTCAGGAGACAGATGAGGTGATCAGGCACTCCCATTTCAGGCACTCCCATTTCTTTAAGAACTTGCCATAGTTTGCTGTGGTCGACACAGTCAAAGGCTTTTGCATAGTCAATGAAGCAGAAGTAGACGTTTTTCTGGAACTCTCTAGCTTTCTCCATAATCCAGCGCATGTTTGCTATTTGGTCTGTGGTTCCTCTGCCCTTTCGAAATCCAGCTTGCACTTCTGGGAGTTCTCGGTCCACATACTGCCTAAGCCTGCCTTGTAGAATTTTAAGCATAACCTTGCTAGCGTGTGAAATGAGCGCAATTGTGTGGTAGTTGGAGCATTCTTTGGCACTGCCCTTCTTTGGAATTGGGATGTAGACTGATCTTGGAATGTAGACTGGTGTAGAATGTAGAATGATGTAGAATGTAGAATGATGTAGAATGTAGAATGATGTAGAATGTAGAATGTAGACTGCTGTAGACTGATCTTGGATGTAGACTGATCTTGGAATTGGGATGTAGACTGATCTTCTCCAATCCTCTGGCCATTGCTGAGTTTTCCAAACTTGCTGGCATATTGGGTGTAGCACCTTAACAGCATCATCTTTTAAAATTTTAAATAGTTCAGCTGGAATATCATCACTTCCACTGGCCTTGTTATTAGCAGTGCTTTCTAAGGCCCATTTGACTTCACTCTCCAAGATGTCTGGCTCAAGGTCAGCAACCACACTACCTGGGGTGTACGAGACCTCCATATCTTTCTGGTATAATTCCTCTGTGTATTCTTGCCACCTCTTCTTGATGTCTTCTGCTTCTGTTAGGTCCTTACCACTTTTGTCCTTGATTATGGTAATTGATTATGGCAGCCTTCATTGCTAACCATTAATTTCCCAACTTTTTGATGCAACATATTTTTTCTCTCTCTGTGCAATTTGCAATTTGAAAGCTTGATTGATACTTGGTAATTGTTGGAAGGTGTTACACTAGTGCTGCTGTTCATTTTTTTTCTCTTATGGTGCAAAATGTGTTGACTCAAGTATCAATCAATGACTTGCACAAATGGCTGTGCCATCGTAGGGAACAGTGTTATTACTCAAAGTAGGAGAAGCTCATCAACCTAGTGGCAGGAAAGGCAGCAAAGAAGACAAACTTTGCTGCCTCCATTGCATCCTCATTGTGCAGAGTCTTTGACAGTCTGGCCCAGAACCAACAGCAGCTCACTGTGACTTGTTCACAAAACATTTTGCGGAGAAAAATCGCTTGCATCCACCAGGATCTTGCCTCTGCTGTTACAGCAGCTGAGTCTCAAGGGGTGTCCAGAGGTCTACTCATGAGGTGGCAGAGGTCAAGCAGTATCCTTCTCAAGGATTGCTTGACCCACAAAACCAGTGGCCTCCGCTCTTTCTGCAGCCACTGCTTCCCCATCGGCTGCCACCCAAGGATGCTCCAAACTTACGTCAGGGTGGAAGGAGACAGGAGTGGCTGTGAGCGCAGCAGAAATTAGAACTGGATCCAGCTCTTGGGCAGAGCTTTATTTTCCCACTGAGGAGAGCAACCTCTGTCATCAATAGGGCCCCCTTCTTCTACCCAAAGTTGGGAGGATAGCTTGGCGCCCGGAAGCCATGGTGCGATGATCGCTCCGGTGCCGCCCCACCCCATTTCTCACCGTGGCTGTCTGGTGGGCGCAGCGCTGCTGCAGCGGGCGCAGCCACGCGGTGCCCCCCTGGCGGCCCTGTGCCCTGCACCACCCAGGCTTGCCTTAGAGCCAGCCCTGGCTTGGCTGGGGAGTGGGGGAAGGTGGCAGAGACAACAAGCAAGAGTTCCAGTGGCCATGACTGTTTTATTTATTTAGCTAGTTAATTAGTGTGGGATGGAATACTGGGGCAGACAAGTCACAACAGTTCCTAGAGTGTCCACTAAGAGGAACTCACCTGGAGGAACACCTGACTAAGTTCAGCTTCCTGTTTCTCCGGACATGCAGATGAGATGGATTAGCTGGCAGAGAAAAGCCCCTAGCCAGCAGCCATTCTCTCTCTTAGCCATCTCTTCTTCCATGGGAACAAATCTCCAGAGAATTTACAGTTAGGATGGTTCTCCCTCTCGGCCTGCTGCCAAGAGAGAGACCAGATGGAGCCTTACTTTACTAAGTAGACTCCAGATGTATATATTTGTAACTTTTCTACATAAGCCTGCCTTTCTGAGATTATGCTGTTAACTCAGGATGAACCTGTAAGTAAACTCTATCTTATTTTATGAACACTGTGTTGTGTATTTCTTTTAGGAGGGACAAAGGGTTTTTTCCAGGAAGTATAATATTGTTGTAGAGGTTCTAGCAAACCTAACGCTCACGTTTTGTTGCGCACAAAAGGGGAATGTCACTCTGCTGATATTGGAAGCTTGATAACACAAGCTTGGATAGGATCTATCTAATAATATATCCTAACCCACATCCCTAACATTGCCACAATTAGTTTATTTTTTATATCCTCTCCTTCCTCCATTCCTGATCATAGGCCAGTTAACAGCACAAGATCAATAAATCAAACATAAAAACATAGTAAAACAGCAGTGAGAAATATTTACAGGGCCACACTCTGAATGCAATGCAGTTCATGATCCAATCGCCTGGACAAAGAGGAACGTCTTCAGCCTGGGTTTTTAACATGTCAAGCACAGGGGCAGGCCAAGTGTCACCTGGAAGGGTTTTGCATTTGCTCAGTTAGAGCTTCACAAAGGATCCCTTTGAGGGAGCTCCTTCAAAGTAAATGAAGGGATGTTTGTGCATCCCTAAAACCATGTGGACATGGGTGGCGCTGTGTAAACCACAGACCCTAGGGCTTGTCAATCAGAAGGTCAGCGGCGGTTCGAATCCCTGCAACGGGGTGAGCTCCCATTGCTTGGTCCCAGCTCTTGCCAACCTAGCAGTTCGAAAGCACGTCAAACTGCAAGTAGATAAATAGGTACTGCCCCAGCGGGAAAGTAAATGGCGGCCTATAGAGCGAGATGAGTGCTGCAACCCCAGAGTTGTCCGCGACTGAACCTAACATTCAGGGGTACCTTTACCTTCAAATCCTTCAAATGTACTCAACTCAAGCAAGAGTTGATTGTTTCAGCTGACTGTTTTGCAGCTCCCAGTGACTGGAAAGCAGTGACTGACAAACAAACTTTGTCCATGAGTATGTGGAGATACTTTAGTCGTACCAACCAAATTATTTGATGGTTACCTCCACGACTGCACATCCCAACATGATGTCAGTAGGCTTTCATGTAAGCTTTGCAAAATGAATTATCTCCTTTAAGGTAGGACCAAGGGCTGATTCCCACATGCCACTGTCACAGGTTTTGATGATTTGCATGTGTGAACGAACCATAAGGAACTGCCTTATAAAAGAGTCAGGTAAACAGTCCACCTGACTTAGAACTCTGACCAACAGCGATTCTCCACATGTGTATTCACATGAACATGTGATAGAGGACATGTAATAGGAGCTGACTAAGTGCAGCACTTCAGTAAGTTTTCAGCTAAAACCTGAACATCTCTGAGTGCAAAAATAGTTTTATGAAGTTACAGAAACCGCCTTTGGGTGGAGATGCGCCTTTAGGTCAAACAAGAGAAGATAACATCATCCCTGGCACTCTTGATGAACATCAAATTATTCAGCAGCAAAATATATTCAGTGAAATCATCTCTGCAGAAAATTAATGCCAGCTTCACTGAACTTCCAGTGTTTATGTACAGATATTCATCCCACGTAGGGTGGGATTCACCCAACAAGGCATATGCAAGGACTTTTGCTTAAGTAATGGGGCTTTCCCCCATGTGGAAAACACCCAGAACAGTGTATGGGGGGGAAGGGGGTTGTTCTGTCTGCTAAGCTGAAATGTTTGCACAAATAAAACGCTCATCATGGTGTAACACTGATTTCCACCCTTAGCCAATACCCTACTCTAAGGGGCACTTCCAACACGATGGAGCAGCAAGCATGTGTTTAAAACTGCCTGAATACAAAGGGAGCCACAACCAATAATGGCTTCCTGGATTACCTGTTTCGATGTACCTGCATATACCACGTTTGCACAACTTGTGGCACACCAGGCTGAATGCAGCTCACACTGGCAGAATGAATGAAGCAGGGATGGAAAGATACTGAGAAGAAAATGGCAGTTTTAAACAACAGCAGAGGTTTGAGCGAAGCAGGGATGGAAGGCTACTGGGGAGCTGTGTTTTTTAAGCACCTGTTTCAATGAAAAGAACTACAGTGGTCCCTCAACTTATGAACTTAATCCGTTCCGAATGCACATTCGTAGGTCGAAAAGTTTGGAAGTCGAAACGCGGTTTCCCATAGGAAAAAAAATTCGGAAAAATTTGTACAGTGGTGCCTCGCTTAATGAATGCCCTGCTTAACAAAATTTCTGCTTAACGAAAGGATTTTTCGAGCGGAGGTTGCCTCGCTAGACGAATTCGTTTTATGAAAAATTCGTCTAGCGAATCGCGGTTTCCCATAGGAATGCATTGAAATTCAATTAATGCGTTCCTATGGGGGGAAAAAATTCAAAAAAATTCCAGTGCATTCCTATGGGATTCACTAGACGAATTTTTCGTTATAAGAAAAGACCCATGGAACGAATTAAATTCGTCTAGCGAGGCACCACTGTAAGCCAAAAAAACCGCATGTAAAAATTTGTAAGTAAAAAAAACCCCGCATTTAAAGTCGCCAACGGTTTCCGTTCGGATGTAGAAAAATTCGTAAGCGTGCAGCCATTTGTCCCGTATGTAAGTCGAAACCTACGGATGTCGAGTAATTCGTAAGTCGAGGGACCACTGTAGCAGAGGTAGGTACAATACAGAAATGAACAAGTTTTCCAAATTCCCTTTTCACTGTTCTCAAACCTTGTTTTAAATTGCCACATCCCCGCCTCAGTGCCACTCCCTGCTCGCTCTACTCAAAACCTACTGTTTAAAATCCCAATTTTCATCCTCTTAGTGGTTCTCCCTCCTTGCTCCAGTTCTATGGCCACTGCCATTTTAAAACCTGCCTTCACTTTTGCTCCCTTTCATGACCCTGGCATTACGCAAATCCAGGCTTGTGATGAGGCACTACATATTGTCCACTGGGAGCTGCGCTCTGACATTCTTACAATAAACGCTCCCCGTGAATAGAGGTGGGTGGGTGGGTGGAATTATAGCTTTTGCAAAATTATGCATAATATTATATGTGCTGATACGTTTGTTTTATGTATCTATATTTCTCACACACTCAACCACATACCTATGCAATACATGTGGCAGTAAAATGTATGTTTGCCGGTACATTCTCCTTGTAAAATGTTTCATAGATAAAAACATATTTTAAAACAACAACAACACAAAGTCTCCTCCTTTTGAAGCTTCCACAGATGTTTTGCCTGCACATCCATCCTGAATTTCATTGCAATAGCTACGACATTTTGCATTTAATTTCCCCCCTCAACTTGTTGCATCTTTACTTACCAAGCCTCCGCATGTTGAAAGTGCTACAGACGAGTTTTTGTGCAACCGCAAGACACCTTGATAAAAGCAAAAGTCTTCTGCTGGGTAGGTGTGTATTGACTTGGTTCTCCCCTTGCCCAGGGTCTGTATTGTAAATCCAGGCGCCACGAGAAAATCTGAAGTCTTAAGGTCAAGCTGGAAGTCGTGGCCAAATCCATGGAAATGGAGGTGCAGCGAGTCAGTTTCTCCCTCTGATGCTTCTCTCTTCCTCCTTTCATGGTGTGCAACTCCATGACTTACATAATCCCCATTTCGGTCTACTTCATATGCTGTCACAATAACATATTCTGTAAGCAGCCAATGGAGAGAAGTCAGAACTTTCGCCAGCATGGACGGCGGCAGGTGCAAATGCAAGTGTTTGCATGCATTTGTACGCACAGATTTCCTGTTGCAACCTGGCTACTGAAAATGTCCCCTGGGAGGAGGGCTTGATTGTTAAATCGCCCTGGGTAGCTCTATGAAAGGAAACAGGGGTCTCCTAGGAACTCTCAGCACCCACAACAAACTACAGTTAGGATTCTCTGAGGTGAGGCTTGACTGTGGGTATGTTGCTGATTTAAATGGAGAGTGCAGAAGGGGCAAGAGAGATCTCAAATCAGGGGTGGGAAAACCTCTGATCAATAGGTTTCATTAAATGCACCATGAGTCCAAATTTGGCCCTTAAGGCCATCCCCTCCAAACCATGACCAGCTGCCTCCACACCTGACATCACATGTGTCACATGTTAGGGGCAGGTAAGGATGTCACTCCAAAGGAACAATAGGAAGGTGGTTTCTTTGCAAGGAGTCTTGCTGACTGCCCTGACAGTGCTGCTGGGTCTGGCTCCACTAGAGAGCTGCTCATTAGGAATGCAGAGTGCTTTACAATCAGCTGCTCATCCTTTGCTTGCAGTGAATCATAGAATCATAGAGTTGGAAGAGACCACAAGGGCCATCCAGTCCAACCCCCTGCCAAGCAAGAAACACCATCAAAGCTTTCCTGACAGATGGCTGTCAAGCCTCTGCTTAAAACCTCCAAAGAAGGAGACTCCACCACACTCCTTGGCAGCAAATTCCACTGTTGAACAGCTCTTACTGTCAGGAAGTTCTTCCTAGTGTTTAGGTGGAAGCTTCTTTCTTGTAGTTTGAGACTTTTTCAAATGAAAGTCCTCCCACTACTTTTGGTAGGCATTGCTTTGGGTTCACGCAGGGATTTCTTAAGACTGGAGTGGTTTGATTTCACTGTGACATCAAGTGATTGACAGGTGGACCTGTCAAAACTGGCCCACGGGGTTGTGGGCTGGATCCAGTGTCCCACCCCTGCAGTAAATGGGAGTTTTGTGGACACAGCCTTTTTGCATTCCTGCATAGCAGGAGCTTGGACTATATGACCCTTGGGGTCCCTTCCAACTCTACAATTCTATGATTCATTAATCCATTATCACAATTTTTTTTTTAAAGCAGATGCATTTTCCTAGCGATTACGGACCTAGCATTTACACTGCATCTCAAGGGTAGATGATAACACATAACTTATTCCAATAGCAGTGAGGATGTGAGTAATCTTGTGTTTAGGGCCCAGATAATCCTTACTAGACGCAATAAAGGGGAAGGGGAGAATTATACACACGGCGGCTCCATCTTTGCCAGAAGCCATGTGTTTAATCCATCTAGTCCCAATCTACAAAGGAAAGCGGTTTCCCCAAATGCTATCTTGAGAGCGTCTCAAATAAAAGTCCCGATAAACTTAACGAGAAAGTTCCACTTGAATTCCAGGGAGACCTTCACTGAATGTTTCAGGCTATTAAGGTTCACTATTCAGCACCCCCTGGCGTTTCCCTTCTTATCTCCACAAGCACAACTTCTTTTAATACAGACTTGTAAATTGGCTCTCAAAAGTCACAGCCCTGCAACATTTTCCAAAAAAAGACCTGCTTGTTTGGAGTGTTTGGTGGTGGCAGTGGGCTAGATGGCAAGCGCCCTGCCTCCTCGCCGGTTGCTGAGATTGCAAGAAGAGGGTTTGATTCTCATGCATCCAGCCTAGACGCTTAGGAGGCTGGTGGCACACGAAAGATGAACAGGTGAAATCTGTAATGATTGAATGGGCTAAGGATGTGGGGCACAACATTATAATGGAGGATTGGGAGAGGTTGTGTCCCGTGATATTCTTGTAAAGAAGCTGGTAAAATGCGGGCTAGACAATGCTACCATTCAGTGGATTTGGCTGACTGACCGAACCCAAAGGGCTGATTCGGCTGACTGACCGAACCCAAAGGGTGCTCATCAATGGCTCCTCCTCATCCTGGAGAGAAGTGACTAGTGGGGTGCCACAGGGTTCTTTCTTGAGCCCAGTCTTATTCAACATCTTTATCAATAACTTGGATGATGGGCTTGAGGGCATCCTGAGCAAATTTGCAGATGACACCAAATTGGGAGGGGTGGCTAATACCCCAGAGTACAGGATCACACTTCAAAATGACCGTAACAGATTAGACAACTGGGCCAAAGCAAACAAGATGAATTTTAACAGGGAGAAATGTAAAGTGCTACACTTGGGGAAAAATGAAAATGAAAGGCACAAATAAAGGATGGGTGACACCTGGCTTGAGAGCAGTACATGTGAAAAGGATCTAGGAGTCTTGGTAGACCACAAACATGACATGAGTCCACAGTGTGATGCAGCAGCTAAAAAAGCCAATGCAATTCTGGGCTGCATCAATAGGAGTATAGCATCTAGATCAAGGGAAGTAATAGTACCACTGTATTCTGCTCTGGTCAGACCTCACCTGGAATAGTGTGTCCAGTTCTGGGCACCACAGTTCAAGAAGGATACTGACAAGCTGGAACGTGTCCAGAGGAGGGCAACCAAAATGGTCAAAGGCCTGGAAACGATGCCTTATGAGGAATGGCTTGGAGAAGAGAAGGTTAAGGGGTGATATGATAGCCATGTTCAAATATATAAAAAGATGTCATATAGAAGAGGGTGAAAGGTTGTTTTCTGCTGCTCCAGAGAAGCGGACATGGAGCAATGGATTCAAGCTACAAGAAAGAAGATTCCACCTAAACATTAGGAAGAACTTCCTGAGAGTAAGAGCTGTTCGGCAGTGGAATTTGCTGCCAAGGAGCGTGGTGGAGTCTCCTTCTTTGGAGGTCTTTAAGAGGAGGCTTGACAGTCATCTGTCAGGAATGTTTTGATGGTGTTTCCTGCTTGGCAGGGGGTTGGACAGGATGGCCCTTGTGGTCTCTTCCAACTCTATGATTCTATGTTTCTATGTGGAAAAAAGGTATTAAATTTACAGTATGTAATACATTGAGAGAAAACACAATGAAAATGATGTACAGATGGTATTTAACACTGGTAAAATTAGCAAAAATTTATCATACACATGATAATAAATGCTGGGAATGTAAAGATGTAGAAGGAACCTTTTACCATATGTGGTGGATGTGCCCTAAAGTAAAAGACTTCTGGGAAAAGATTTATAATGAATTGGAAAAGGTGTTGAAAAACACATTTGCTAAAAAACCAGAAGCCTTTTTTACTTGGAATAGTAGGGGAAGAAATTCCCCAAAAGGATGTTATTTTCTTTCTGTATGCCACAATATGAGCAAGAATTTTGATAGCCAAGAATTACCAACTGTGGAAGAATGGCAAATGAAGATGATGGACTTTATGGAACTGGCCGAGCTGACCAGGAGACTGCGTGACCAGGAAGAAGAGTCGGTGGAAGAAGACTGGACAAAATTTAAAATTTATTTAAAGAAATATTGCAATATTTGATATTATGGACTATATCTGGAAGTTGTTTTAGGCTGTAGGGGTAGAAGTAGTGATTAGTGAGTAAGAAAAAATTATATAAATGATTTAAATAGATAAAGCAAGAAATGAGGTAAAGATAAGATATTCAATGTGGTAAAAATATGATTTAGAAATTACTAAAGATGACTTATAGCAAACCGCAGAAAGGGGGTATCTGGGGAAGTCACCCTACAATGTTAAGAGATGGATAAGTAAGAAAATTTAGTATTGTTTTTGTTGTATTATATTGTTTATTTGTTAGTATTTATTCTGTTGTAGTATGTTTTTATTTGTTTATGTTGTGTATGAATAATTTTTTTTGGAAAAGAAGAAGCTTAGTTGGCTGGTAATAGAGCCCCTTTGCTGTGAACCAACTATATTTACCTGGGGGTAGGTCCCATTCAACTCAGTGGGACTGACATAGACAAAGGGTTGTGCTGTCAGTGTATGAATATAAACAGAAGCATGGTGCGTGTGAATAAGCTCAAGTGTCCGATTAACACCCCGATCCAGATAGCTCAGTCGGTTGAGCCTGAGACTCTAAATCTCAGGGTCATGGGTTCGAGCCCCACGTTGGGCAAAAAGATTCATGCATTGCAGGGGGTTGGACTAGATGAGCCTTGTGACCCCCATCAAATTCTATGATTCCATGTTAGGCATGCACAAGGCCCACTTGCTCCATGTCAAAAGACACCAGTCTGGCAGTTCTTTTCATCTGCTGCTGGTCCTTTTTTGGTGTCTCTGCTGGATGGGAGGCAATGGCCTTTGCTTTGTGAGCATCATGCAGTATGGAAATCCACGAGGCTGCCAGAGAATGGTAGAGGCAATCTGTGCCTTCCCTGGGAGCCTGCATGACTCCACCATGGTGCATGGGGGCAGGGGGGCGGAAGAGGAAGCCTCCCAGCATAGTTAACAAACTGAGATGCTGAAAGGGGGCGGGGGTCAAGCACTGCACACCTCTGTTGTGATCTTGCTGGGTTTCTATGAAGTGTGCCCCCACCCCCTGACCAGAAACATAGGTGACTTGTCAGAGGAAGGGACAAACACTCCACGCATCTTCACACAGCCTGCTCGCTCACCTGGGTGACCTTCCTAATCACCTATGGCAACCAGGTGAGTAGTTAAAAACGATTGTGCTTTAATCATGTTGCTTTCTGACACTAATACAGAACAGGATGGTTCCAGTAGGGTTATTCCCAGGATAGGATAGGGTTGTGCAGAATTATTAAAACAGCGGAGAGCATTATTGGCTGCTCACTCTTCACCTTAGAACAAATCACTCAAGAGAAGCGGACACGGAGCAATGGATTCAAACTACAAGAAAGAAGATTCCACCTAAACGTTAGGAAGAACTTCCTGACAGTAAGAGCTGTTTGGCAGTGGAATTTGCTACCAAGGAGTGGTGGAGTCTCCTTCTTTGGAGGTCTTTAAGCAGAGGCTTGACAGGCATATGTCAAGAATGCTTTGATAGTGTTTCCTGCTTGGCAGGGGGTTGGACTGGATGGCCCTTGTGGTCTCTTCCAACTCTATGATTCTATGAAATCTATATCACCAGGTGCCACAGGAAAGCACTAGACATATCAAGGGATCCATCGCATCCTGGTCACCGGCTCTTCGAGCTCCTGCCATCGGGACGGAGATACAGAACAATGAAGGAAAGAACAAGCCGTCTCAAGAAAAGTTTCTTCTCTAGAGAAATTTCGGCCTTAAATGGAAAGTCTGGACTTTGAAGTCATCTTATCTTATTTTTACTTGTCATTTTGTATTGTATCGTTTAATTGATGTTTTAATTGATATTTAAAATTTAGGTGGCGTGCCTTATCTGAGTGGATGGAGCAGCAGAGAAATTTCGTTCCTGCAGGGGGGCAATGACAATGAAGATTATCTTATCTTATTTTGCATCTGGAAGTTTTATAAGCCTAATAATAATAAAATGGGACCCAGGTGGCGCTGTGGGTTAAACCACAGAGTCTAGGGCTTGCTGATCAGAAGGTTGGCGGTTCGAATCCCTGCAACGGGGTGAGCTCCCATTGTTTGGCCCCAGCTCCTGCCCACCTAGCAGTTCGAAAGCACATCAAAGTGCAAGTAGATAAATAGGGACCGCTTCGGCGGGAAGGTAAACGGCGTTTCCGTGCGCTGCTCTGGTTTGCCAGAAGCAGCTTTGTCATGCTGGCCACATGACCTGGAAGCTGTCTGCAGACAAACGCCGGCTCCCTCGGCCTATAGAGCGAGATGAGCGCCGCAACCCCAGAGTCGGACACAACTGGATCTGATGTCAGGGGCGCCTTTACCTTAACTTTACCTTTTAATAATAAAATAAAGGCTGAACTTCCTCCGCTCACAATTGTGGGGAAAGGGGGCAGATTCTGCATCCCACAATATTTGGATTGTTAATGAGGCTCCATTCTGAGTGAATCAACTCAGCAAGTGGGCAGACCATTCCTTCCGGGCTCCTATCACCATGTAGTAAGACCTCACTGAGGGTGGCAACAGTTACTCATTAGCTTGAATGTGTGTGGATGTGATTTCCTCACCCATTAAGTTATTATTCTTAGGTCTTATGTTGCAGGGCAGCAGCCACTCCAGACGGGAAGAAAGCCAGTTACAAATATAACAGTTTAATTTAAGAAAGCCACGCTAAAATAGCATATACATTTATGTGCCTGTGGAAATCCATTAACGCCGATCAAAGGCAATACATCAAGGACGGCCCATGTCTCACAATCTCTGCTATTCCAGATATCAACATATTAATCAGAGAGATTTCACTATTCATTTCTAGAAAGCAGCAGGTTTTGTTTACAGCCCAGTCGTAAGTGTGTTTTTGGAATTAAGCTGTAATTGGAAGAAAGCCCTATTGGGCCCAGTGGGGCTTGCATCTCAGTAGACCTGCATTGGACATGTAGCCTAAAACAGCCACAGAATCTAAACATTAGCAACACCTATTTCAAAACACTTCATGATCCCAGGTGCATGCGTTATTAATCCTATTAATATGGGCAGAACCTCACTCAACCACTCCAAATAAAACAGCATATTAAAGATACAAACCCTATGCACACCTACCAAGACACAGGTCCCATTGAACTCAATGGAGCTTACTTCCCGGGAGGCATGCACAGGATTTCACCATGTGACTGCAATTCTATGCACCCTTATTTGAAAGCAAGTCTCCCTGAATACATGGAAACTCATTGATGTCTGAGTAAACAGGCACCGGGCTTTAAAAGCCCCGTTTCAGAAGAGCTCCTGAGCATATGCAGAGAATTATAAAGGAAGCCAAAGAGATCATTTCCATTAGACACCAGTCAATAGCCCTTACAGGCTATTGTCATAATACAACCAATCACAAGGGTTAATACAATATAGGATCTACTCTGCTCACTTACCACTGTTGTCTGTGAACTCCAACAACTCAGAGTGCAAAGAGGGAGGGAGATCTGGGCTGGCAGCGGCTGCTTGACCTGCACATGTCACAGGTGCACCCTGGAAAAGGGAAGGGGGTGGCAATAATAATAACAACAATAATTATTCTATTATTTATAACCCACCCTTCTGGTTGGAAATATACAAAGATTTAAGAAATATAGGCAAAGGGAGAAAGTTGAGAAGGAGCAGAATATCTTTATGGACTCTCTATATTGCAAAGTCCTTCTTAATGCAATCAGCATTTTTAAAATACTGTATTTGGGATGGTCCTGCCTTGGAGATGACCGAATATTGGCAAATATTGGTTTTACTGCAATTTGTAAGAGAGAAAAAAGAGAGGAGGCTTTCGCACAGCTGTTCTGGGAGAACCTACCTTGAGCTGCGCTTCCAAGAGCAGCCAGAGCCACAGGCCCGCCAGGCTGCTGGACGGCATCCTCTCCCGCCAAGCGGAGCTCCGCAAACCACCCCTAGCGACGGAGCAGCCCGGACGCCGTGCGCCTGGCTCCTGTTTTGGAGAGGGAAGCGGAGCGCGCTGCCAGGGTGGCAGAGAGCTGCATGCCCCGGAGCGGCAGCCTAAAGCGCAGGCATGGCAGGAATGAGCGGAGCCCTCATTCACTTGGCTGCTGCGGGAGGAGGACGCCCAGCGGCTAAAAGGTGCCTCGTCGAGAGGAGCGGCGGGGGCGGCAGGCTGCGCTGGCGAGGCAGGAGGGGACAGGTCGGGGCTGCGCGGCGCGCCAGGTGCGCTTCTCCATGGCCAGGCGCCCCAGCTGCGCTCCGGGGGCGGCGGCGGCGGCAGCCTCCTTTGGGCAGGGCGGGGAGGGGGCAGCCGGCCGGCTTCTGCCGAGGGGGCAGCTCTCTCTGTCCCGCCCAGCACCTGCTGTTGCCGCCCCCCTACTCCTCCCACGCAGAGGCGAAGGACGCCTCTCCGCTAAGGAGAGAGAGGAGGGGCGTGGGACTTTGCGCGCAAGCTCGCCGACTTTGCCTTTGTCCCCGCGGAGCAAGAGGGGCGGGGGCCGGTCAAATTATGCAGACAAGGGAGCGTAAGAGAGGGTGTGTGTGTGTGTGTGTGTGTGTGTGTGTGTGAGTGTGAGAGAGAGAGAGAGAGAGAGAGAGAGAGAGAGAGAGAGCGAGCGAGCATAGGGAACCAGGGATTATTCCATGCCCATTTTCCCTGGAGAGATCAGCTTTGCTGCCAGGGTTTAACTTTGCAATACAGTACTGTACTGTATATGGAAAACAATAGGTTACATTAGAAAGAACTTCCTGACAGTAAGAGCTGTTCGGCAGTGGAATTTGCTACCAAGGAGTGTGGTGGAGTCTCCTTCTTTGGAGGTCTTTAAGCAGAGGCTTGACAGGCATATGTCAAGAATGCTTTGATAGTGTTTCCTGGGTTGGACTGGATGGCCCTTGTGGTCTCTTCCAACTCTACGATTCTATGATTCTAGGTGAAAGTGCTCCTGAGCAGGTAAAGAGTGTGCTTCTTTGCCCATCTCTCAGAGAGAGGGAGAGAACGAAGTGGTAAATTTCAACAGTGAAAGAATGAAGTTACCATTTCTGGTTGCAGGTGGAGAATGTCACTGGTTTTGTTTTTTGTTTTAATTAATTTTCCTCATTTAAAAACAACAACAAGGAGTAAAACTAGGCCAGAGGCAGATTTAGGGGAGCACAATTGATTCAGTTGCCTAGGAGTGTGTGTGCCACAGGTGTGTGTGTGTGTGTGTGTGTGTGTGTGTGTGTGTGTGTGTGTGCCACCGGGGCACAATTTTAATTTACAATGGAGTGCGAGAAGCAGGGCATTGCACAGGGCGCTGCTGAAATTTGACACCAAAGGACACAGCCAAAATTTAAAATCTTTCTTTCTGATATGCTTTTCTACTTAAAGAATCCTTTTAAAAACAAACAAACCCCCAAACATATAGATTCCTCCAGAGAGGTCATCTCCTGCCTGCAGGCAACGATCATGTCTGCCACCTGCCTGTCTCAGGAATCTGTCACTTTATTCTGCTGCAGAGGTAGACGCTACATAGTGGGGACGTGGTTTCTGTAACTGTTGGACTTGGGGCCCCATTTCTAAATCTACCCTAATTTCTGGGATCCTCAGTAGCATTTATCTGCTCCACAAGTGAGCAGCCAGAGATCCCTGCGTGCTGCTTGTGGACTGGCCCATGGTTGCCTAGGAGAGGGGCCGAGCAGGATCTCCGTGAAAGTCACACAAAATGAAATATAAGAGCAAAGCAGCAGTTCTCTGTTGAGATGATGATGATGATGATGGGTTAGGAGGAAGGGAGAAGTCGCCCCCATAAATCCCATGTGCATCAGCAGGGGTCCTTTGGCAGCATGGGTGTAGCCATGGAGGGGGGGGAAGCTGATGCCCCCCCAAATCCACAAAACGTATTGAAAAGCATTGAAAATACTCAATTGAGGTTCTGCCCACCCAGCAGAAACCTGCCCCCCATAATGCCTTTTGGGGGGGGGTTACCTGTGATCTCCGCCCCCCCCAAAAGCCCAACAACAAAATTCTTGCCTATGTCCATGTTTGCCAGGGAGGTTGTTCCATCTATAGGGTTTGACTGGTGCGATAAAACCCTCAAACATTAAAAACTTCCCTAAACAGGGCTGCCTTCAGATGTCTTCTAAAAGTCGGGTAGTTGCTTATTTCCTTTACATTTGATGGGCGCGGGCGCCACCACCGAGAAGGCCCTCTGCCTGGTCCCCTGTAGCTTCGCTTCTTGCAGTGAAGCAACCGCCAGAAGGCCCTCAGAGCTGGACCTCAGTGCAGAAAGCAGGCAGAGCAATGAATGAGAAGTGTGCCTTTCTACAGAATGCTGGTTTCTTCACACAGTCACAAAACCCTTCTCTCCCCCTCCTCCCTCCAGGCCATCGACCAGAGTTATCAGAGCTCAAGGGCACATTTCAGATGGGTAAACCACTAAAGTAGGGTGTGTAAGAAGGTGAGAGATGTGGTCCAGGAGGAGATATAGCTAGGAGAGAATCCCAAGGACCAGGCAAAATGGCCTGGAGATCTGATTTGGGTCTGGGCCTAAATTTCCCACCTCTGGTATATAGGATTGCAGCATAAGATGATATTTTTTTTAAAAAAAGTCATAACAATTCATGTATTTCCTCCCCCCCCCCCCCGCAAAGAGAGAAATAATGTGCCTGATTACCCCTGTTGCTTACAAATTTGATGCAGGCACCTAAGAATTTGGTTTCCCCCGCTGCCAGTTCCCACTATTGTGACTGGTTCTGACTCTGTGCAGGCATGAATAAAGAGAGTCTAGGTGCAGAAAGGCCTTGATGATGACATGAAAATGCATACAGTACTACGAAACTCTCTGCTTGCCAGCTGGCCAAACCAAATGTATTAGCAAAATTGGCAAGCGGAGGAGAATGACACAACTTTCAGTGCTGTGACAAATTGCATGGCATTTTGCTGCCTTGTTTGGGTGGGGGGGAGAGCTCATCCAGAAGAGGGAGCTGGGAATGGTTCAGGCACAAATGCTTAACTCGGTGTTTGCAGCTGTTCCCGCAGCCTGCGTTTTGCCATGCTCACACCAAAGCATCGGCGCCATGTTCTGCGTATAGGTGGAGAAATCTGAATCATTTACTCCCAGCCTTCAGGCCAAAGTGACAGAACAGAGGCAGAACGAACTCTAAGAATGGAAGCCAAGTGAATAAGGGTAGAGCTACACCTTTCATAGTCGTGTGGAAAGGGGAATTTTCTCCAGGTGCAACTTCTCTCTCTCTCTCTCAGGCTGTTTGAATTGGCACATGCCAAAAAAACCCTCTCTTCTGAACAGCTGTTTCCACGCAGGAAACATTTCGCTTAATATTTTGTTGTTGTTTTTTCCAAGTGAAATGTTGGGTGTACACAGAATTTATATATATTTTTGGTTGTTTTCAAGTTGATTTTGTTTTGGAAATTGCAAAGGTCCTGTAG
The DNA here is from genome assembly GCF_965207765.1 of Zootoca vivipara. Classification (NCBI taxonomy): domain Eukaryota; kingdom Metazoa; phylum Chordata; class Lepidosauria; order Squamata; family Lacertidae; genus Zootoca; species Zootoca vivipara. The sequence continues at coordinate 7,839,646 of NC_142591.1, forward strand.
GGTACACAATAAAATGTCTCCCCTTCTTACTTTTTTTTTACATAAAATATGAAATTGTGACCCATCAAGCGAGTCACAAATTATGCTAGCCTGGACCACTAGGTATACTGTGAATCACGGCCTTCTCCCTGACATGCTAAGTTTTATATGTATGGAAATTTTTTACACAATGAGGCAGGATTTCATCACATGAGATCCCACCTGCAGTCTGAAATGATACAACCCAGATACAGATTAAGCACCTCAGTGGGAGCGAAGCCACAGCTGGTTCTCTAGGCTAGGATCCAGCCGTCAAGACTGATGTTCTTGGGCACAGCGCCAACACCCTTGGCATCCTTAACTGTTCAAGGTCTGCAGTGACACTCACAGCTACATGAGAAACGCTGGATATTTTTACGATGAAGAGGAGAATGAAACACTTCCCTCCAAACCAATGGAATTCTAGAACTCAAAAGACATCAGATGGCAGGACAAGGATGACAGCTGAGTCCTAAGCATGTTTCCTTGGAAGTAAATCCCACTGGTCTTAATGGGAATTGACTACCATTGCTGTATTGTCCCTAGTCATCCATCTAGCCAAGCAGCTAGGGTGGCTGTCAAGCATACTTTACATGTTGAGCTGGCTGCCTTGGGCTTTGTGGGCCACCATTTATGCAGACCTGGACAACTAGGCATGATTAGATTTGAAACCAATATAATATTTTAAAGAAGATTATATCTGGCTATGGGACAATATATACTGTCTCAACCAATGTTATGTCTTCAGCTTGGTTAAGCATCAATGTCAAATTTTCACCTGCTAAGGAGAAATAGATCATAATAAATCACTGAGTGGAAACTGAGTAACTTCCTTGTCTTTACATTGGCAGAAACCACAGACTAAAATGACCTTCAAACTTTACTTCATTAAAAGCTAGTTCTTTGCAAATGTCGACAAGGCAACTGGGCTGCTGCTACAGGATGCCTTGAAGACACATTCTATACCTGGATTTAGATTATAAATAGGATCAAGAATGCATCTTCCATCTCAAGGGGCAGTCACCGAGATTACACGAGGGAGATTGGAACATCTGGTTACAGGTAGGTAGCCATGTTGGTCTGACGTAGTCGAAACAAAATAAAAAAAATCCTTCCAGCAGCACCTTAGAGACCAACTAAGATATGAGCTTTCGTGTGCATGCACACTTCTTCAGATACCATGTATTTTGTTTGGAATATCTGGCTGGTGTTTCAGAGTACTGTCGTACCTTGGAAGTCGAACGGAATCTGTTCCGGAAGTCCATTTGACTTCTAAAATATTTGAAAACCAAACCATGGCTTCTGAATCAGAAGCTCCTGCAGCCAATCAGAAGCCATGGAAGCCCTGTTGGACATTCGGGTTCCAAAAGAAATTTGTAAACCGGAACAATCACTTTTGGGTTTGCGGCGTTCAGGAGCCCAAATATCTGAGTTTCAGGGCATTCGGAATACAAGGTACGACCGTACTCAATTAGCAGGATCTTGAGGACAAACCTTGGTTACCAATTACAGTTTGTCTGGAGAGAGGGAAACCACGAGCCCAGATTTAAGCAGTAGCAGCAGCACCAAAGGAGGAGTGAAGCAGTTGTGATTTCCCCCAACGAGTAGCTACAGGCTCACTCACTGACACATAGCCTTGGTTTGGCTTAGTGTTAATTGTGAGCCAGGCCAGTGCATCCTATGGAGGCCCTACCTGGATAAAAATCACCCCTAAACTCTATTGTGACAGGAGATTCAGGTGTGTCATCTCACTTGGTGTGAGCCATATTTGAAGCAAAAGCAAAATGGCAGCATTGGGTTTTGATGGGCTCCTTAACAGGTCTTTGTGGGATGGAATACTGGGGCAGACAAGTCACAACCGTTCCTAGAGTGTCCACTTGGAGGACTCACCTGGAGGAACACCTGACCAAGGCTCAGTTTCCTGTTCCTCCAGACATGCAGATGAGATGGAGTAGCTGGCAGATAAAAGCCCCTAGCCAGCAGCCATTTTCTCTCTTAGCCATCTCTTCTTCAATGGGAACACATCTCCAGAGAATCTCCAGTTAGGATGCTTCTCCCTCTCGGCCTGCTGCCAAGAGAGAGACCAGATGGAGCCTTACTCTACTAAGTAGACTCCAGATGTACATATTTGTAGCTTTTCTACGTAAGCCTGCCTTTCTGAGATTATGCTGTCAACTCAGGATGTCATGTGAGTAAACTCTATCTTATTTTAAGACTATTGTGTCGTGTATTTCTTTTAAGAGGGACAAAGGGGATTTGCCAGGAAGTATAATATTGTTGAATAGGTTTTAACAGACCTGAACGCACACTTTTGCTGCGCACAAAAGGGGAATGTCACTCTGCTGATATTGGAAGCTTGATAACACAAGCTTGGATAGGATCTATCTAATAATATATCCTAATCCACATCCCTAACATTTCCACAGTCTTGACTCTGGAAAGATCCCAAGCCATGCCTGCTTTACACTTTCACTCTCTACTTTCCTGTGTTTGCTCTAAAAGAACAGCCCTGCCAGGAGGACTCCTCATCTTTCATCACTGAATGGTGCACAAAAATGACCTAGGTTGAAACCACGTTGCCAATTTCTGACCTCAGTTACACATTTACTCTACTGAACTCATCTAGCAGCTGCTTTGTCTCTCATTCTGCACGCCCCCCCTCTCGTTCTCTCTCTGCAGTTGGACAAATTCTTTTAATCCTTAGATAAGGAACAAGTTCTACCAACAGCAGAACTGATCGGCATCTCTCAGGACCTCTGCAAAGGCCAGGTGTAGCAGACTGTGTGCGATAGCCATGGGAAATTTATAGCCTTATCCTTCTTTGTAACTGATCTCACCACTCCCAACCATCTGTGTGGTCCTGTGCTTAAATCATTGGGAGTTTCCTCGTTCATCTCCAAGGAAAGGCTGATCATTTGATAACATTTGCAGTCTGTGTGTGCTTGCTTTCTTCAGCAAATTGCTCCATGGAAGAAGTTTCTGGTGATAGTGTTGGTTGACCAAATGAAGAAGACAAAATAAAGTTTCTTTCTCACTTTGCTGTTGCCGTATACAGAAGAGGGCTACTACAGAAGCTTGCTTAGCTGAAGAAGCGGAAAACACTAGAATGCACAGACCTCTTATTGACAGGGTTGTTGAATTGTGACAACCATTAACTTCGATCATCTTATATCATCCTTTTTTATGATATAAGAACATTTATGTATGCCACCACAGCGGCCAGAATGCTACTGGCACGGCAATGGAAGACACCAGAGATTCCATCAATTGAAGATTGGAGACGCAAAATGATAGAGTATATAGACTTGGCTAAGCTAACTGGAAGGGTAAGAGAACAAAAAGATCAAAAAACCCAAAAGGAGTGGTGTAAATTTTCGGAATATCTTAACACGTATTGTAAAACTTTAAAAACACTCACAGATATGTGGTAACACCCGCATCAGTAATAATAGAGTTTATTCGGATGTTGACGAAGTATATTTAAGCAAATTAAGTTTGGACTTAGAAGAGCGAGAGATGTAAGAATTTGATAAATAAAACCAAAGTAGGGGGAAGGGGAAGTTGAGTTCGGTGGAACAAAGATATCCCTAAGAAGTGGATTTTGGGATATCTGTTTATGTTTACGTTCTTGTATGTTTAAATTTATCTTTGTTTGATTCTTTTTTTCATGGGAAAATTCTAATAAAAATTAATATATAAAACCATTAACTTAGAGCTTCTTCCAACGTTACCATTTTAGTGGCAAGAGAGCTGCTTCAGCACAGCTCCTTCTGGTGACCTTTCAGAAGTCTTAGATCATATGCAAGCATCTCACACAATGTGAGAAGTGATAGCTTGGGTTGCCACTTACACATTGCCAGAAAAGAGGAATTGCATAGCCTAAAAAAGATGACATAAAGGGGGCACAGATTTTGCAATATATATATATATATATATATATATATATATATATATATATATATATATATATATTCAATGTACAAATTTATATGCATATGGGCAAATTTAGAAATGACTGCTATGCTTTAAGTAGAAATACAGTAAATCTTACCATAGTGGGGGAGACTGTGACCCAGTTACCTGTGTGTCTGTTGTGCGGGTACTAACTGGATGGGCAACTTTCAAGCCCCCTGTTCGTCCTCCTTAGGATTCTTTATCTTTAAACCAGACTTCAACTGGGCAGCCCTTCAAATAAAGGACACCTTCAAGCAGAGGTCTATCCTCTCTGACTTCCCTTCAAATGCCAGTCTACCCTCTGTGAAGCAGGCATCCTGACCATCTTAGTGGTACCTTCCCATGCAGTGTGCATAACCTCTGGATAAGATGGATATATGTGTCACTTCCCTCATCCCCAAGATTTTGGTTAGGCGTGCATCAGGCCAATCTTTTAAAAAGTTGGAGATGTTTAAACCCAGTGAAGTCAAGAGGCTTAGGTGTGCCTGAAAGTTGGAAAGATGTTGAGGAATTCGCCTCACCATTTCAGAGCCTTGGACCCTTACAAGCCTATTAATCAGGCTTGAGTCCCCAGCATGTTTCAGCAAAAGGGTGGTCATATGCCTTTTGCATTTACACATGAATGATATCATAAAGCGAGTAAGATCTATTTGTTTGGACTGCTGCACGTAAGCAAAGTGCCACGACACTCATGTTCCCTCACCTGTTAAAACAAAACCCCTTGGGGTGGTTAACTAGTTTTTACTACCATGTCAAAGGTGAAAGAGCAGTTCAGAGCAGTTCAGTGAGTTGCATGGATTGCCAAGGGGGTGGCGAGAAACCCAGCACAAATGTTCCTCTTGACGAGATAGAAAAAGTCTGAAAACCATAGTGCTGTGTAGGGGGCAGGGCAGTTTTCTAGCACCCAAATAGCCATAACATATTCTTCTTTTTATCTACCTAGGACAACAGTGTGTGTGTGTGTGTGTGTGTGTGTGTGTGTGTGTGTGTGTGTGTGTGGTCTTCATCTTACACAGGCATCCCCAAACTCTGCCTTCCAGATGTTTTGGGACTACAGTTCCCATCACCCCTGACCACTGGTCCTGTTAGCTAGGGATGATGGGAGTTGTAGTCCCAAAACATCTGGAGGGCCAAGTTTGGGGATGCCTGATCTTACAGATGGTAACAAATGTACTGGCTACTTAGAATCCAGTCCCCTGCCCCCCTGGCGATAAACTCTCTCCAAACACCTAATTCCTCAAGTCGACTGTGCTACAGTGTCCTTCGTATGGACTACTGCTGTGGTCAGCGGTGCCATTTAGGGAAGGCCAGGGAGCATCACCTTCTGCAAGGACTGTGTCCTATGTAGAGAACCACTGAAGTACACATGGCAGGCTTCTGTGTGAAGCAGCTACAGATCCTGGACTAGCTCCACTTTCCTTCTGGAAAGACGTACTCCAGATTCCTGTTCTTGGTCAGCTTGTCTTGAGCATGATGGTCTTCCTCAGCCAAGTTGTTTTACTCTCTGGGTCAGCTTTGACTTCCGTTTGGCTCCTCCAGCTTGCCTCCTGCTTTGTGCTTCAGTTGTAGCAGCAACAAACAGACAACACGGTAATGTTGGCAAAACAATGAAAAGGTAAACAACCGCGAAGTGCAAATATTTAAATGTATAGGCACCAACAACCTTCACATAGACAAAGAGATTCTAAAATGCGTACAAAATCTCATGCTTGAAGTCTTAAAAGTCCAGTTGTTGTTGTTGTTTAGTCGTTTAGTCGTGTCCGACTCTTCGTGGCCCCATGGACCAGAGCACGCCAGGCACTCCTGTCTTGCACTGCATCCCGCAGTTTGGTCAAACTCATGTTCGTAGCTTCGAGAACACTGTCCAACCATAAATGTCCAGTATAAAGTGCAATAATCAAGTCCGATAATAAAGTGCTACGATGTGTCATGCGTTCTTATCTCTTCCCATGCGCTCTTATCTCATCCGACGGGCGGCTAGCTTCTTCCCCCGTTTCACAGGAATGGTTTCCTCAGGGGGCGGACTCTTTCTAAGGTTCATGTGTAAAAGTTTAACAAGACTACCGAAGCTCACCATTCTCAAAGATTGAGCCCATGGCTGAGCCCTGCCAACCTCCTCCCCTCCAACTATTTCTGCCCAAGTCCCTGAGGCACACATTTCACATTGAATAGACTCTTCAGGGACCCTTCCACACCTCTCATTGAACCTCTGCCCATTGCTAAGGATTTTGGGGCATGCTGTGGTGCGGATACCCACTGGACACCTGCAGGTCACCTGGGACACGGCAAGATGTGTTGCAACTCTTGGTGTGCACACTCTCAACACATCCAGAGAAAGATTCACAGAGGTAGGACATAAACCTTGCCTATGCCAGGTGGCTCTGTGGGTTAAACCACTGAGCCTAGGGCTTGCTGATCAGAAGGTCAGCGGTTCGAATCCCTGTGGCGGGGTGAGCTCCCATTGCTCGGTCCCAGCTCCTGCCAACCTAGCAGTTCGAAAGTACGTCAAAATGCAAGTAGATAAATAGGAACCACTACAGCGGGAAGGTAAACGGCATTTCCGTGTGCTGCTCTGGTTCGCCAGAAGTGGCTTTGTCATGCTGGCCACATGACCTGGAAGCTATACGCCGGCTCCCTCGGCCAATGATGCGAGATGAGCGCACAACCCCAGAGTCGGTCACGACTGGACCTAATGGTCAGGGGTCCCTTTACCTTTACCTTTTTATGCCTGGTAGAGTTGGGACATCCAATGGAAAAGTTTTCATTGTCTACGGGACCAATGAAACCTTCTTTACTTTCCAGTCCCCTAAAAATGTTTTAAATTTCAGTCTGAAATAAACTAATATACAGGGTTTTTGTTTTCTGCTGGCGGGAATGAATTCTGAAAGCCACAGTATTTCCTTCGGGACTTCCTTCTCAGGACCCTGTTTGGAACCTTTTCAAGAAAACCAAACATTCTGATTCAAAACTTTCCCCCTGAAAATAAAATAATGGGTTTAACAGGGAATCCATGGGATAAAGTTATGCAGTACAAATCAGTGGTTTTTTATATATACAGTGGATGCCCGGGTTGCGAACGTGATCCATGTGCGAGGCAGGTTCACAACCCACAGCGTTCGCAACCCGCATCTGCGCATGCGTGGGGCGCAATTTGGCGCTTCTGCACATGCGTGTGTGCCGAAACCCAGAAGTAACCCATTCCAGTACTTCTGGGTTCATCACGGAGCGCAACCCGAAAAGACGCAACCTGAAGCGGCTGTAACCCAAGGTATGACTGTATATAAAAACCTCATGTTGCTTTCCCACTTTCAATGTATTTTTCACTATTTTGAGTATGTAATTCAAAACTGAATAATTTGCAGCAACAATCATGTTGACAGGAAATGCTTTAAATAAGAAAGAGGGCCTACCAATATATTAGGGGCAAAATCCCAAAAAATGTCAGTGGGATTGTTTAGCAAATGCTTCAGTTGCTCGTATGGAAATCATTTGGGCTGGGTTATACCCTAAAACCACAATCTCCTGCAGGCATATGGTCTATATAGGGTTATCATTATCTACAATGCTATATTCCACTTTAAGTGAGTGGATTCTATACACCAAATTTGTTAACCGCCTATTCATTAATGCAGGTCATGTGGTATGAATAACACTTTTCTTGTGTGACTCTTTGAAAGCTGGCTTGAGAGGGCAGTTTATAAGTGAATCCAATGCACTGTAGAAATGTACTGAATGAGAGTGCAGTGAGATCCTTTAGGAAATCGGTCTTCTATAAAATAGGTATAAAGAAACAGGAATGCCAATGTGTGTTATGTACTTGGAGTAAAACAAATGAGCTGAAGGCCTGAGGGTGGGGGTGGGGGGGTGGAATTAATGTTCAAAGGACACGTATCAATGAGCTGAAGCCTGGATGCACGGTGCGATGCAGCGGTGCAGCAAGTGGCGGTGCTGCGGTGCAGTGCGTGGTGGCGGTCAGCTCAGCAGGATTCCATCCTCGTCGCCAGTGAAATATACTCGGAGTCGAGAGTGAATTTCATGCTCTTTATTCACCTCATAGTCATCAAGGAGAAGAATAGAAGAATGGCTCTTTTCCCAAAACCATCTGCTTATATACATTATTTACACAATGGGCCTTGCGTGATTGGCTACTTCAGGGCTACACCTGTGGGCCAATCAGGTTGTGGATTGACTTCTGCCTGCAGCCTGATTGGCTGCTCCTACAGGCCAATCAGGTTGCAGATTCACTTCTGCCAGCCGCCTGATTGGCTGCTCCTGCAGGCCAATCAGGTTGCAGATTCACTTCCACCTGGAGTTGGATTGGGTAGCTCCTGCGGACCAATCAGACTGCTGATTCTGAATCCTATTGTTCTAGGATTCAGCTCAGTACATAACAGACATTATGAGTTCAAAACTGCTTGTCAGGGCTTCAAGAAAGGAAGCTGAAAGGAACATTACCCTTAGTATAAAGTACAAGAGAAGAAAGATGGAGTCTGACATATAAAATAACACCAATAATCTTTTTGAATCCTTTTACAAGAAACTATACACCTCGAGAGTTGTACAAAGCATTGACAAATGCTTAAATGACATCTCCTTTCTTCCCCTTTTGGAAGGCCATAGAAATTATTGGAACGAGCTTGTGTCAGATGAGGAAATAAAACTGGTAGGTGGGCTGAAAAGATTGGAAATCCCATGAGAGGGTGGTTTCACAAGCAATTTTTATAAAGTGTTCTCTGAGGTGCTTATCTCTCAGCTGTGTGTGCATTTTGGAAGGAGGGAGATATCCAGTTCATGGAAACTAGCTACATTGACCATAGTCCCTACACTAGGTAAAGATCCAGTAGAAATGGGATCCTACTCATCCATAGCACAGGTAAATCAGGACACCAATTTATTACTGGCATAATAGCTAAGTGCTTTCATTATACAGTGGTGCCTCACTTAACGAATGCCCTGCTTAACGAAATTTCCGCTTAATGAAAGGTTTTTCTAGCGGAGGTTGCCTCGCTAGACGAATGTGTTTTGCGAAAAATTTGTCTAGCGAATCACGGTTTCCCATAGGAATGCATTGAAATTCAATTAATGCGTTCCTATGGGCAAAAAAAAATTCAAAAAAAATTCAATGCATTCCTATGGGATTCGCTAGACGAATTTTTCGTTATGAGAAAAGACCTGTGGAACGAATTAATTTCGTCTAGCGAGGCACCACTGTATTAGAAAACCTTAAACTGTGCCAGGTAGACATGTTGTAGATTCACTTTTTGTGGCACAACACTCCTTTTGCTTGATTTATTTTTGATTTAGATTTGTCATGGCCAATGGCTAGTACAATAAAGTTATTTACACAGGGCAGGATCTTGTAGATTCAATCAGATGCATCCTAAAGGTATTGCATTAAGGACATGTAAACAAGAGCCCATGGCTCAACTATCTCTTGATGCCTTCAAGGCATTTGACAGCTTTGAGTGGCTGTTCCTGCTGAGGCTACTCAGGAGACGTCAATTTGGAGAGAAATTCATGGCCCTGGATTCATAACTTGATTCAAATTTGGAGACGTGTGTGTGTGTGTGTGTGTGTGTGTGTGTGAGTGAATGCTAGACATTCTGACCTAATTGCAGGGTTGCCCTCTGTTGGGGATTCTGTTTGCTGTTGCAATCAAAGTCTTGGCTGATAAAATCAGAAGGATTATTAAAACAATGTGTAAGAAATTGAAAGCCAAGCACATGTCATCAATCTATTTGTAGAACCCCCTCCTCATTCTTCCTGACCCTTGGGAAGGAATCCTAGAATTCAAAGTGACACCAGCAGATATTTTTTAGCATGTAGAAGGCTTGTAGATTAATTATACTGAGTCCCAGTTTATGTGTCTTAACTTGTCATGGAAACAGCAATTAGCAATACGGAAACTTCTAACATTGCAAGCTGCCTGATCTAACATTGCAAGCAAACTGTTTTAAATATCCAGGCATAATCATTACAAATGATATACATCGGCTTAAAAAGTGAAATTATGAACCTCTCATAATGTGCCTGAAAGAGGAAATTTGTTCCTGAAGGACTTTCATGGCTGGGAAACATTTCGGCAATAAAGATGATATTCCTCCCAAAGCAAGCATATTTGTTTCAGGCCCTCCCAGATGATCTGCAGCCTACGCAGTTAAAACACTGGAAGAAATTCACTAAGGGAATTTGTCGTAGAGGAAAAAGAGCTAGACTTGGAAGATATTTGCTTTACATATGAACCCAGAGTAGAATCATAGAATCATAGAGTTGGAAGAGACCACAAGGGCCATCCAGTCCAACCCCCTGCCAAGCAGGAAACACCATCAAAGCATTCTTGACATATGACTGTCAAGCCTCTGCTTAAAAACCTCCAAAGAAGGAGACTTCACCACACTCCTTGGCAGCAAATTCCACTGTCGAACAGCTCTTACTGTCAGGAAGTTCTTCCTAATGTTTAGGTGGAAGCTTCTTTCTTGAAGTTTGAATCCATTGCTCCGTGTCCGCTTCTCTGGAGCAGCAGAAAACAACCTTTCTCCCTCCTCTATATGACATCCTTTTATATATTTGAACATGGCTATCATATCACCCCTTAACCTTCTCTTCTCCAGGCTAAACATACCCAGCTCCCTAAGCCGTTCCTCATAAGGCATTGTTTCCAGGCCTTTGACCATTTTGGTAGCCCTCCTCTGGACACGTTCCAGCTTGTCAGTATCCTTCTTAAACTGTGGTGCCCAGAAATGGACACAGTACTCCAGGTGAGGTCTGACCAGAGCAGAATACAGTGGTACTATTACTTCCCTCGATCTAGACGCTATACTCCTATTGATGCAGCCCAGAATTGCATTAGCTTTTTTAGCTGCTGCATCACACTGTTGACTCATGTCAAGTTTGTGGTCTACCAGGACTCCTAGATCCTTTTCACATGTACTGCTCTCAAGCCAGGTGTCTCCCATCCTGTATTTGTGCCTTTCATTTTTTTTGCCCAAGGGTAGTACTTTACATTTCTCCTTGTTAAAATTCATCTTGTTTGCTTTGGCTCAGTTGTCTGGTAGGGGGTTGGATATTCCTAATATGAACCTGTATTGTGATACCTTCCCGATAAGGCAGGTAATGCCTTTTCTGATACTTTAGGATACCTGGGCCTACTTATGCTGTCGCACTGTAGTTTCCAGCTTGTCTGAACTGGCCTGGAACCAACCATCCTTGCTTCCATTTTTAAAAAGGCTTTTGCCTCAGTCAAGCGTCTTATAGAATGGAATTCAGCACCACCCCAACAGAAGAAGTATTTTAGATGGAGGGCAGCCTATTGTATCTATGTTGGAAGATATATAAAACATACCCAGCAAAACACAGAATTCCAGGAGAAAAATTAAGCAGTGATTCATACTGTGTTCATACCACATGGGAGCTGGCAACCATCGGAACAGGCCCTCTGCTAGCAGACTGGAACTAAATTCTTAGACGTTTGCCTTGCTGCCAAGGAGTTGCATCATGGTTTTTTTCCTACAGAAACATAAAGGATAAGAATGATGTCGTACATCTGAAATGATATTTGGTGTCAGAGCCCAGTGAAATTGCCAGGCCCCTTCATCTAATTAAAAATATCACTACAGTTAACAAAAGGACACTCGTGAATCACAGCCATGGCACCGAAATAATTTACTTGGAGCATGACCTGCCATGTTTTGATTTATTTTGCTGGATCAGCCACTTACTATGAAGCAGAGATGTGGACATGTTATGATTTATTGAATTTATATGTTGAAAATAGTAAAGGTAAAAGTAAAGGGACCCCTGACCATCAGGTCCAGTCGTGACCGACTCTGGGGTTGCACGCTCATCTCGCATTATTGGCCGAGGGAGCCGGCGTATAGCTTCCAGGTCATGTGGCCAGCATGACTAAGCCGCTTCTGGCAAACCAGAGCAGCACATGGAAACGCCGTTTACCTTCCCGTTGTAGCGCTTCCTATTTATCTACTTGCACTTTGACGTGCTTTTGAACTGCTAGGTTGGCAGGAGCAGGGACTGAGCAATGGGAGCTTACCCCATTGCAGGGATTCGAACCGCAGACCTTCTGATCGGCAAGCCCTAGAGACTCTGTGGTTTAACCCACTTCTATTATTAATCTATTATTTGTTGTTCTTAGACTGGAGAGGTCTGGATCTGTTCACCATGAGCCTCACTAGGTGAACTATTAGGCCAATCGCCATCTTTTAGGCTAACCTACTCCCTAGGTTAGCCTAGGTGGGACACGGGTGGTGCTGTGGTCTAAACCACAGAGCCTAGGGCTTGCTGATCAGAAGGTCTGCGGTTCGAATCCCCGCGATGGGGTGAGCTCCCGTTGCTCGGTCCCGGCTCCTGCCAACCTAGCAGTTCGAAAGCATGTCAAAGTGCAAGTAGATAAATAGGTACCACTCTGGTGGGAAGGTAAACGGCGTTTCCGTGCGCTGCCCTGGTTTGCCTGTAAGTCAGCAGGAGACTGCAGAAGGCACCAGTTCCGAATGACTGATGGATGTTTGAGCAGCCTCCAAAGCCAAGAGCAATGGGGGGGGGGAGCTTCATGGCTGACAGTTAAAGATACGGTAGAATGTGGCTGGTCAACAACGATGTTTGATAGATGAGGTGCCGAGGATAGTAACGTCATACATTAATATGCATATATGGAAACAAGCGTTCATGACAATTCTTTCAAATAGAGTGTGTGACATTCTGGACAGGGGCCACCCAACAACATGCCCAATAAGACCTGCCACTATTAAGCTTCAAATTGTCAGACGGCCTTGAAAAGCATCTCTGGTTTGCCATCAGCTTCTGTGGTTTCTCCGGGCTAGATTTGCTAACAAAAGCCCAGTTCATACACTTACTGGGCCAATGGTCCTCTTTGTGCAGTGGAGGAACAGCCACATACCAGTGCTCTCTGCTATGTGCATAATGGATTGTAAGAGGAGGGCACTCCATGTGGCCACTGGCATGCACAGAAGCCTCAGTTGTACCATCCTCACCTCCAAAAAAGTGTGCAGTGGGGTGGAAGTCTCTGCAAATTTGGGTTCTGTACCTGTGTGCTTTGGCACAGAGCACCCACCTCACATGTTCTGCCTGTGGTGGAAGGAAGGATTCTCTGGAGGACGCTGTGACAAAATGACAGAAAACCAATTTAGGTTTGCAGCACATCCCAGGTATAAAACAAGGACCTGACCATCTCACCTGTGACTCTCACCTGCAACTCACCTGGCTGCCACGGAGGGGGGGAGAAGAGAAGCAGGGGCAGTCCATCTGCTCTGCTAAGAGGCCAACTCTCTTTGGCTCCTCTGCTCTTTGACCTGTTTTCATTAAAATAACTTGAAAACGTTAAGAGCTGGTGCTTGACTCTGCTTATTTTCCTCTCTTCTCCTCATCCTTTCCTCCTTTTGTGCCATGTCTTTTAGGTTGTAAACCTAGATTATTTGTTATTAATCTTTTGTAAGCTGGTCTGGGATCCTTTTCAGCTGAAGAGTTGGGTCAGACATATCCAAGTCCCCAAGCCACACATTACAAGCATTGGCTTATTCTCCGTTACTCGGCACATTTCTCAGTTAAATTGGGGCTGAGCCAATACTCATTGTATTTCAAGAACATATTTGAAAGTTACAGGTAGGTAGCCGTGTTGGTCTGGGTCGAAGTAAAATAAAAAAATTCCTTCAGTAGCACCTTAAAGACCAACACGAAAGCTCATACCAAAATAAAAACTTAGTTGGTCTTTAAGGTGCTACTGAAGGAATTTTTTTATATTTGAAAGTGCTCTTGATCAGCAATGCCTGCAGAAAGGTTTGTGCAGTTCTTTCCATTGCCCCTCTCTTACTTTCTCTTGCAATTGGTTTTGTTTGCCCTCAGTGAAATTGACACCTGTCAGGCCTAAGCCACATGTTTGGCCACTTTTCCTACCTGAGTTTCGAAACGTTTCCCTCAATTATGGGGTGGTGGGGTGGGTATGATAGTACGACTATCATGCTATGTCATGTTTCATTTGACTCAGTTCAAGAGCTGGAGTATATACCATACCATTCCTTTAGAGATATAGCTCAACTTTGGGGTTTAGTCAGGAATAGGTGTGGAAATCTGACTCTATTTGGTTGGGTTTGCTGTGCTGGGTTAATACTAGGGTTGGGATGGCTAATACAAGCAAAAATAATCCACTGAAATTTCCTCACTCTTTCCAGTCAGCAGTGTGACTGGAAGACAGAAGAACGAGGTCCAGCCACTTTTGATTGACGGAATTTGTGTGGAGAGGGTAACAACGTTTAGATTTCTAGGCATTGAGTTACAGTAGGATCTGTCCTGGAGTGTTAATACAAGGGGGCTTGTGAAGAAGGCGCAGCAAAGACTGTATTTTTTGAGAATTTTAAGGAAAAACCATATTCCACAAAAGCTGCTGCTTGCCTTCTATCACTGTGCCATACAGAGCGTGCTCACGTACGGTTTATGTGTGTGGTACGGAAGCTGTACTTCTCAGGACAGAGCAGGGCTGTGTAGAATTATTAAAACAGCAGAGAGCATTATTGGCTGCTCACTCTCTACCTTAGAACAAATCTATACCACCAGGTGCCATAGAAAAGCACTAGACATATCAAGAGATCCAACGCACCCTGGTCACCATTTGTTTCAGCTCCTGCCATTGGGACGGAGATATGGAACAATGCAGGCAAGAACAAGCCGTCTCAGGAACAGTTTCTTCTCTAGAGCGATTTTGGCCTTAAATGGAAAGACTGGACTTTGAAGTCATCTTATTTTACTTGTTATTTGTATTATATTTACTGTTTTTAATTAGGTTTTGTAATTTTGGATTATGCGGAATGCTTTATCTGAGTGGATGTAGCAACCGAGTAATTTCGTTGTTCCCGCAAGGGGACAATGACAATAAAGATATCTTATATCTTATTCTTTTACGTAGCTTATTCTGAATGGGATTTTATTTTAATTTTTCTGCTGCAGGCAACCAGAAACCATGATAACATTCGGCTCTGTCCATCCTTGACTTTGCTCCTGCCCACCACTGACAAGATACCTCTAAAGGAATATGGCACCTGGCAGAAAACAAAAATGGTTGCACATCCCTGTGTATTAGCTTTGCCAGATTTCAGTTGGCTTTGCTTGAAGCTACAGTGGTTTTTGTTTTTAACTTGTACGTTGCCTTAAAAGACCTGGTACTGAAGGCTGGCTTTGTAAATTGAACTAACAAATGAATAAATTGCATGTGGTTTCCACACATGCAGATTTCACCGGCAAAAATGAGATTTAGAACAGTATTTCATTGAATCTTAGAATCATAGTTTTGGAAGGGACCACAAGGGTCACCTAGTCCAACCCCCTGCAATGCTGGAATGTTTTGCCCAATGTAGGGCCCGAACCCATGACCCTGAAATTAAAAGTCTTATGTTCTACCAAAAATGGCTGCCACCAACACCGGAAGTCACGTCTATGCACTTCCGGACATGCGTAGATGCGACTTTTGAAGCTGGCGGCGGCCATTTTTGGTGCCCATAGAAGGGCAAATCGGAAAGAAAAAAAATGGCCGCCGGCAGGAGAAAATAACGGAGAAAAACGGGAGACGAAGTGATACGGGGGACCACCGGGAAAAGGTAAGTAAACAATGGGTTTTCCCGGGGAAAACAGGCTACTTGGGAGCTATGGTGTATATCCTCTTTAGTAATTTCTAAATCTTATTCTTATACCTTATTTACCATATAACTATTCTTTTTCTAATTTTATCTTATATCATAACACAGAATCTCACACTTACTGCTTATTTATAACTAAACCTCAATATCAATATTTATCTAAACATTTTTTGTTTCTACAACCTCCCTGTACCTCCTAAACTTCTATTAATTCTTTCCAATAATATGATTATTTCTTAAATACACTTTACATTTTTTCCAATCTTCTTCCACCGCTTCTTCCCTCTGGTCTCGGAGTCTCCCGGTTAGCTCTGCCAGTTCCATAAATTCCGTCATCATCTTCTGCCATTCATCTATCGTTGGTAATTCTTCATTCTTCCAATTCTTAGCTAATAATATTCTTGCTGCTGTTGTGGCATACAGAAAAAATGTAACATCTTTCTTGGGTATTTCCTCTCTAACTATCCCAAGTAAGTAGGCTTCTGGTTTCTTAACAAAGGTGTTTTTCAACACTTTTTTTCAATTCATTATAAATCTTTTCCCAGAAGTCTTTTACTTGGGGGCAAGTCCGCCACATATGGTAAAAGGTTCCTTCTTGTTTTTTACATTTCCAACATTTGTTATCATGTTTATGATAAATCTTAGATAATTTTACCGGTGTAAGATACCATCTATACATCATTTTCATCATATTCATCATTAGAGTGTTAAATTTAATACTTTTCTTCCACAACCTTTCCCAATTGGGGGAGATGCTTTTCAAGGTATATTCTAATCCATCTAATTGAAGATTCCACTTCCAGGGTTTCCTTTCCTCTGAGAAAACCCGTGGTTCACTGCTGAATCGGAACACACGTCCCGTAGGGGTTTTTGAGAACTGACATTTGTTCTGAATCATCAGTAAACAGAGGGCCTTTTTGCAGGATTAGCGGCTGGATAAATGAATTACCTCGTGGACCCAAGCCTAGAAATCACAGAGAAAATAGGAGAAATCATAGGACAAAGGGAAAGTGTAGATAAAGCCCCAATGTGGGGCTCGAACCCACGGCCCTGAGATTAAAAGTCTGCTGCTCTACCGACTGAGCTTTGGAAAATCTTTGGAGTCAGTCATCATCTAGCAATTGCACACGTAACATTGCATCAGGCCTCCCTGCGCTTAAGCTCTCTGGGCAAACAGTCAATTCCATCACCCCTGGAGGTATTCGGAGTTCTACAGGAGCGTGCCAGAGAAGGACCAAGCACCAATTCTTCCTTATCAAGATTTATCAGTGATTTTGTTGCTAATGCTTGCTGGGAGGCAGTAAGTGGATGGAAGGGCAGTGGGGACCAGGAAAGGGGTGGGGGGGGAGAGATGGACAGGGCTTTGTATTTGATGATATGCTTCATGCTCCCCCCCCTTTCTGTTGAATTGCATGCCACTGTAAGATGCTACCTGTGCCAAAAGCTGTCATCCCGCAACCAGATTGAGCAAAAGCCAAACTGAAACAGAGGCCGCTTTGGCCTCCTCTTATTGGCTAGTTGCCATGAAGAAATTGTCAGGTCCTGAAAATCTCAGGCTGCTAATTAAAAGGGACCACTCTGTGAAAGCTGCTTGGCTCTGGAGGACAGAGGCTCAATTGTGCATTGCATCATTCTGGTCAGCCAGAGTTAACCCCAGCTTGGCCCTTCCATCGTCTGAAAATGCTTTGCTGAATGGAGGAGAGGGAGCAGAATGAAAGCCCCATTTGTAATGTTTTATCTGAAGTTCTCATCCTATGCTTCAGCATGGTCACAAGTTATAGATTAGTTATGATGTCGGACGTCTTTTTTCATTCCTTATCATAGGTGAAATTCAGCAACAGCATGCTCATTTAATATTGCCTATACACATACACAAATACGGTACATATGAAAATGCAGGTTATAAATGTGTAAATAAATAAATATGAAATAAATAGTGATTGATTTGGATTTCCCCCTTCCAATCTTAATCCACCACCCCGCACCACTTTCAAGCAATATGGATAGTGTATTCCAGGTAGTTCCCTGGTGTACCAATGTCTTATTCCCTCTGTCCGTTTCCCCCCCACACACACAATCTTGGAGAACAATTTCCCCCTTACTGCTGTTTTGGTTTGGTTTATCATGCAGGGACGCAGGTGGCGCTGTGGGTTAAACCACAGAGTCTAGGGCTTGCTGATCAGAAGGTCGGCGGTTCGAATCCCTGTGACGGGGTGAGCTCCCGTTGTTCGGTCCCAGCTCCTGCCAACCTAGCAGTTCAAAAGCACATCAAAGTGCAAGTAGATAAATAGGGACCGCTACAGCGGGAAGGTAAACGGCGTTTCCGTGTGCTGCTCTGGTTCGCCAGAAGCGGCTTTGTCATGCTGGCCACATGACCTGGAAGCTGTACGCCGGCTCCCTCGGCCAATAATGCGAGATGAGTGCGCAACCCCAGAGTCGGTCACGACTGGACCTAATGGTCAGGGGTCCCTTTACCTTTAGCATAGTGCATGAGATTACATCCACACAGTTGCCTTCCTGCTATTCCACATGCCCTCACTTCAACACATCGCCTCGATTTGAACGTGCATTATTATTTCATTAAGTTTATATACTGCCCTTCACCTGAAAATCTCAGGGCGGTTCACAACATAAAAATACTGGAGAAAAGCACAAAAACAAACAGTTAAACCAAAACAAAAGGAATATTGCAACAGTCTCATCTTGTGAGTCCCCCACCCCACCCCCCGCCAAGACCTTTGTGTATAACTGCTACCCAGAATCGGAATTATTATTTCATTTCAGCAGTATAACAATTCACCTTTTCATCCTAGCTTCTGGAACGTTTTAAACTCAAGAGTACAGCAGTAACTTCCGTACCAACCCCTCTGCAGCCCCAGCCTGGAGGGCAATCAACAAATTTATGGGTTTGAAGAAAAGAAGTTATAGAGGGCTATTTGCATTTGTTTATAACTGCACTTCATTGTGGCCCAATTTCATGTCATCAGTCCAACAAGATGAGTGGAGCAGCTGGGACTGTGGGCACGTAAGCATATTTTAAAAAGATGAAATCCTACAAACCAGCTGTTTGGCATGGGAGGGGGAACCTAAATCCCAAGCAGCTGATCTGTGGCATTTCAGCATTTTTTAAAAGGGTTACATGCACACATCTCAGACTACTGTATTTGGAAAAGAAACCACCACCTGTGCATCACCTACCTGGAGGGCCACAGGCTGACCACACCTGTGCTACATCAACCTTTTCCATTGGCTGCTGAGTTAAAAAGCAGAATGGAAATACAGTGTGGGAAATAGTGGAGTTTGCTTGGCAACCTAAAATATGTATGTACTGTACTCCAGTTTTGGGCTATTTATCACGGAACAGGATACAGGTCTCCTCCCCACACCAGGTATATCCTCCTTGTATTTTTCTGTATATTTTAAGGTGAAATCATATTTTTGTTTTTTGTAATGACAGCCTTTCAAGGGGGGGAAAGGACCCCCCCCCCCGATTCATTTTTGTCACTGTCTCCCAAGTGATTATGAATAGGACTGGAAACAATTTAATATGAAAGTAACCCCCAGGGGCTTAAATTAAAAATCCATAGTGCCACTGAACATCTCTGAAGCAAGAGCCGAAGAGTGGGAAAGGGCTCTGTTTCCCAGGACCTAGGCCTGCAGAGAATGGGCAGAGCTAGCATCGCTCCGTTTCCTGGGGAAAATGTGGCGCATGCCAGTTGCAGGCTCTTCTCAACGGCCCCTGCTGCCTGTTGAAGATTTCCCAGGGAGAGTGCTCCATGCAAGGCAGCTGACTTGGACTGGAACCCATAAAATCTCACTGAGGTCAACAGGCAAAACTGATTAATCACAAACAAACAAACAAACAGTGATTTAATGAGAGTGCATCTGTATGGGGTGTTAGAGGGGTAGTACCTCTGGTGGGAAGGGACACGGGTAGCGCTGTGGTCTAAACCACTGAGCCTCTTGGGCTTGCCAGTCGGAAGGTCGGCGGTTCGAATCCCCGCAAAGGAGTAAGCTCCCATTGCTCTCTCCCAGTTCCTGCTAACCTAGCAGTTCAAAAGCACGCCAGTGCAAGTAGATAAATAGGTACCGCTGCAGCGGGAAGGTAAAGGGTGTTTCCGTGTGCTCTGGTTTCCGTCACGGTGTTCCGTTGCGCCAGAAGCGGTTTAGTCATGCTGGCCACATGACCCAGAAAGCTGTCTGTGGACAAACGCCGGCTCCCTCGGCCTGAAAGTGAGATGAGCCCTGCAACCCCATAGTTGCCTTTGACTGGACTTAACTGTCCAGGGGTCCTTTATCTTTTACCTTACCTCTGGTGGGGAAATACGTCATGCTCCTTCTGGGGTACTTTGCCCACTTTTGGTCCCCATCCTGAACTCAGCTCTCACCTGTGGCTCCTAGAAGCACCGGACATCAGCCACTCCAGGAACAGCTTCAACTTTTCCCTGCAGATTGAGCGGACCAATAGTGGGTCCAACGGTCAAGAAGGAAGTTTCTACATGAACTTAGGTCAAGTTGTTTTCAAAATTCAACTTCTATCAGTATTTTTAATGGATGTTTTATATTCTATGTCAACTGCTTAGAGGTCATGGGTGTAAAAATCCCATTAAAGAAGCAAACATACATTTTGCGGGGGCCGCAAGAGGTGCCAGCTGCTGTACGGGTGCCATGGCTCTGGGTTGGTGACCCCTGGTTTAGAAATTAGACCAAACTACATTAGTTGGGAGTGTGTGGAGACTGTGTCCACAATCCCTCTCCTCCTCCTCCTATGCGTATTCTGCCTGCTCAGATGACACACATGGAGAAGGGCTGTACACTTTAACAAAGTCCTAACATACAAAAGGGTGTATACATAAGGGACCCAGGTGGCACTGTGGGTTAAACTACAGAGTCTAGGGCTTGCTGATCAGAAGGTTGGTGGTTCGAATCCCTGTGACGGGGTGAGCTCCCATTGCTTGGTCCCAGCTCCTGCCAACCTAGCAGTTCGAAAGCACGTCAAAATGCAAGTAGATAAATAGGAACCGCTACAGCGGGAAGGTAAACGGCATTTCCATGTGCTGCTCTGTTTTGCCAGAAGCGGCTTTGTCATGCTGACCACATGAACTGGAAGCTGTATGCCGGCTCCCTCGGCCAATAATGCGAGATGAGCGCACAACCCCAGAGTCGGTCACGACTGGACCTAATGGTCAGGGGTCCCTTTACCTTTAACATACAAAAGCCAAAGAAGTGGAGCTCTCCCACCACTTATTTCCATGCCAGGAAAAGGCTCACCTGTTTAATTTCTGTGTGCCAGGCTGCTGCTGAAGACGAAGAAGAAACAAGGCAAATAAAACTAACACTAGGAGGCAACCCTAAAAGCAAATGAAATTGCTTGTGGATGCTGAGTCCGGCCATTGTTCCATCCAACCCTGCAGGGCCTGCTCTGGCTTTGAAAGGTCTCTTGAACCCGGGTGTTTCCCAGCTCTGCTCCCTTTGATCTCTTATCTGGATACTGAAGCTGGGACCTTCTGCACTGCGATGGATGCGCCTTTGCACTAAGCTGCAGGCCCTACCCTGGGCCATTTATAAAGAACGATTTAAAATGAGAAAAGAAGAATCTCCCTCCTTGTCTCAGACTTTTGCCCCTGCAAGCTTTGCAAAGCCTCTTAATTCAGAGGCTGTTCCCAGGTTCTTTCAGTTACACCAGTCTGAGGGGAAACCGAGGAGGTCAAGTCTCTCAATTTGACATGCCCCTCCCCGCTTTGCCCCCACCCTCCCGCTCTGTTTGAAGTTTTGTAACTCTTATCCTAAACTCCTCACACTGGGCTGTGGCGGCTTTGTTTTCATCAGGATTCCTAGCAGTCGTTTGGCTTCCTGAATCAAAGAAGTGGGTTAATCATGCTAACCTTACCTCCCATTTTGAGAAAAGCTATGATGAATAGCTTTAGCATTCAATCCTCAAAGCAAAAGGCCCTGGCTTGCATGCCACAGAACAGCGTCAGAAATTGCACAAAAAATGAAGACACACTCATAAGCTGCTACGGAAATCTCTCAACCCACCCCTAGTTGTGTGCAGTATATACTAACTCCTTGATGATTTGTGCAGCTCTACTTCGGTGCTTGTTGTCTTTGTCCATGGAGTTTTCTTGGCAGGGATACTGGAGTGGCTTGCCAGTTCCTTCTCCAGGTGGATCACGTTTAGTCAAAACTCTCCACTATGACCTGTCCATCTTGGGTGGCCCTGCATGGCATAGCTCATAGCTTCTCTGAGTTACTCAAGCCCCTTCACCACGACAAGGCATTGATCCATGAAGGGGGAGACATTACCTTGCCGACAAAGGTCCGTATACTTGCCGACAAAGGTCCGTATAGTTAAAGCTATGGTTTCCCCAGTAGTGATGTATGGAAGTGAGAGCTGGACCATAAAGAAGGCTGATCGCCGAAGAATTGATGCTTTTGAATTGTGGTGCTGGAGGAGACTCTTGAGAGTCCCATGGACTGCAAGAAGATCAAACCTATCCATTCTGAAGGAAATCAGCCCTGAGTGCTCCCTGGATGGACAGATTGTGAAGCTGAGGCTCCAATACTTTGGCCACCACATGAAAAGAGAAGAATCCTTGGAAAAGACCCTGATGTTGGGAAAGATTGAGGGCACTAGGAGAAGGGGACGACGGAGGACGAGATGGTTGGACAGTGTTCTCGAAGCTACAAACATGAGTTTGACCAAACTGCGGGAGGCAGTGGAAGACAGGAGTGCCTGGCGTGCTATGGTCCATGGGGTCACGAAGAGTCGGACACGACTAAACGACTAAACAACAACACACTTCGGTGCTTGCTAACACAGCAAAAACAACACGGGAGGCAGCAGTTACAAGTTG
This sequence comes from Zootoca vivipara, assembly GCF_965207765.1. NCBI lineage: Eukaryota > Metazoa > Chordata > Lepidosauria > Squamata > Lacertidae > Zootoca > Zootoca vivipara. The sequence goes on from NC_142591.1 coordinate 7,862,132, forward strand.
CCAGTCTCTGCAGCCACAGCAGGCGCTGTGATTCTCCAGTGGTTTTAGGAGCACTCTGAAAAATGTGAAGTACAGATTGGGTGTACAGAGTACTACTGCACACTTGTTGAATGTATTCTATTCTGAGATACCACGTGTTTCCCTCTTTTCTCTGAAGGGTAGGCACAGGGACAGGGAAATGCACAAGATGTCAACGGCAGATCACGCGTTGCAGGGAGAAAATATTCCAGGGAGAAGGGGACTCCGGATAGAAGGTTGCTGGCTATGGCAACAAAATCATGTTTGGTGTCACTTCCCTTCTGTTCTGTTCTCAGTTCCTAAGCCTTCAGTCATTCTTAAAGGCAAACATATGGAGGAATTGCTTTCTTTTCAACACACATGCGCTGCATTTTGGAGCATCTGCTTTCTGCTTGTCCTGTGCTTTCTCGGCACACTGTTGCCTTTGCCCTTCCACTTCCTCCTGGAAAACTCATTCTTTAGTGCTGAATCAGAGCAAACGCCAATCTGGAGAAAACCCGATTGACGTTTGCTCTGATTCAGCGGTAAGCAGCAGGTTTTCTCAGAGGAAAGCAGCAGGCAAGCAGAAGTGTGGATGAGCCCTCCGTGTACCGGAAGTGGTTTTTCTGGGCCTGAAAACAAATGTCTCAAAATGCAGGCAGTGTGTACATATAATAATAATAATAATAATAATAATAATAATAATAATAATAATTTATTATTTATACCCCACCCATCTGGCCGGGTTCCCCCAGCCACTCTGGGCGGCTTCCAAAAAAACAGAAATTTTAAAATACAGAAATCCATCAGAAATCCATCAGATTTAATAATTTCCATAGGCCTTAGGATATGTGTCTAGTTTCACCCAAATGTATTTATTTCTAGGAAAGCGTTTGAAGATCTTGTCAGCTTTTTGTGAACCCATAATTTGTCTGGAGCCATAGAATCATACAAACATAGAATTGTAGAGTTGGGAGGGACCCCAATGCAGGAATCTCAGGTAAAGCATCCATGACAGATGGCCATCCAACCTCTGCTTAACAACCTCCAAGAAAGGAAAGTCCATAACCTCCCAAGGATGACCGCTCCACTGTCAAACAGCTCTCACTATCAGAAAGTTCTTAGTTGGAATCTCCTTAACTTAAAGCCATTGGTCTGAGTCCTACCTTTCAGAGCAGGAGAAAACAAGCTTGTTCCCTCTTCTATGTGATGGCTCTAACTCACAACTCCCTAACACACCAAGGGTTTGAGACACATTGGCTACTCTTACCTGGTTTAGCCAGCCAGTTGAAGCCATTCCTGGGATGTCGCTCCTTTTTCATGCTTACAGCTTCTAGGAGTCAAAGGCTGACAAAATACCCCCAAAGGAGCATGATGTGCCCCCCACCAGAGGTGCTCCTCCTCCCCTAACACCTGATACACCGCAACAAGGGAAACAAATGTAATCTCCACACCTGGAGGCATGGGTATTCTGAACTATTGTTGAATTGCAAATTTGAAGAAATAATATTTTTTGACACAGCTTTGCAATGAATCCTTCTGTTTGGCTGGGGCATATTCATATGTTTGTGTGATCTATATGGATGACAGGATAGTAGAGGTTTGCAATTCTTTTGTGCAATTCCATCTAATCGCTTCTCCCCGAGGGTCTGCCAAGGATCTTTTAGAGAGTCGCTGACCCTTGTGCATTTATAAAATTTCCCCATGCCTTTCACTTGAGCGTTGGAGACATTGGATAAACACAAGGGAACCTTCCCAGCTCAGACACAACAGCAAAGGTCAAACTTCAGCATTTCCATCACGGGAACAATCTTCTCCAGTCAGTTCTGCTCTTCATCAGTTTTATCACCAACCCAAAATCAGATAAGGGACCGATGGTTAAGAATGTCAGGTAAGAAAGAGTAAAAAAAAACCACAGAGATATGTTTTGATAGCAAATGATCAAAGAGGGATTTAAAAATAGTTCAAAGGTCAAAACTCTGGATCCAAAGTGAGACACATTAGTGGTATAGAAGCTGGTTAAAACTACTCTTCTGGAAGTGGCTTCAGAATGACAGGTGAGGCCCATCAGTGCCCTTCCTCTGTCATAACAATAATATTACAGTGGTACCTCAGTTTTCAAACATAATCCGTTCCAGAAGACTATTTGAGTTCCGAAACTTTCAAAAACCGAAAACTCAGTATGGAAGCCACGTGGCATGTTTGACTACTTCTGAGGCGAGTTCGAAAACCGAAGCATTTACTTCCAGGTTTACGGTGTTCAAAAACCAAAAAGTTAATCAATGGTGACGTTCAAAAACCAAGGTACCACTGTATAAACACAATTGTATTTGGGACCCATGTGGGAATAGAGGTCGAAGAGTGTTTGTTTTAGGGCACTAGGGTGCTGACTGAAACCCCAGTTTCAGGCTGGTGTGGTGCGGCAGCTGCTTAGCAGCAATTGCACTTGTACAACCAAGAGTTTCAACTCCATCCTGCTGGAATGAAACGGTGCTCAGGACCTCTGGGCAGTGTGACTGATTTGGAAACTCCCCTTCTGGCGCTTTGGTGAAGCTAAGCAGGTACATATGTGGTCCTGGCCACTTCCTAGGCGAGAGATTTCTAAGAGCCCAATGGAGGATAGCTTTTGGCGGAGGCTATAATTTAGTGGTAGAATACACGTTTGGCATGCATAAGAGTCACTGAAAATGACCTCAAGTTACAGGGCCAGGAAAAAGAGTAGAGAAGAGATATGGTCTGTCTCCTCCCCACTGGTCTCCTCAAATGTAACAGCACAGATGGTTGCTTGAGGGATTTTGAGGGACAAAGGACTATATGGTAACAGTCCACTTTTAAAGAGTTCTAAATCAGGTGAGTCTTGACTAAGGGCGAACATTGCCCAGCCAGTCGCAAGGCAGTCATATAGTCAAGAGAATGCCCAGGGGCTAGGCAGACTATGGAAATCTTTGGTAATATGGCACCCCGAGTGAGCCCAGAATTTGTTGCCCACAAATGGATCTTCTCAGTTGTGGGTCTTCTCAATTTTGCACCCCCTCAGTCTTGGCACCCTGTGCAGGGGAACTGCCTGCATTGCCCTAAATTTGGTGCTGGGCTCAAACAGTCAAGGTGCCAACAGGTTAGAGATGGGACATACAGGTGGAAATAAGGCTGGAGATGGGCAACCAAGGTGCAGAATAGCAGCCTTTCCTCAGCTCTTGGACAAGACTCCTCCTTGTACAGATTATTAAGTATTAGAAAGAGAGAGCCTGAGAAATCTTAAGGGGCAGCTTGTGGAGAGGAGAACTGTGTCACAGTATAATGGAGGAGCTACCAGGAGGTTTCAGCTTTCTAGTTAATGTGAAAATATCCTAATTGTTTTAGGGTATACTTATACACACATGTGGAACAGGGGCAGAGGAAGCCCTTCCGGCACCCGGGGGCGGGACGGGGCGTCGCCATGCAGTGCGCATGTGCGACGTCACCACGCACGATGCATGCACGGTACACACATGTGAGCTGCGCAGCGCTGGCAAACCGCTCTAGTGCCTTGCGAGGACTGCGCAGGAGCCTCTGGTCACGGCTGCAGCTGCAAGCACAGGACCTTGGCACCATCCCCACATGGCGCTGGAGCAGTTTGCCAGCATGTGAGGGTGGTGGTGGAGGAGGAGACCATTGTTGAACCTTTTCAAACTCCAGCCCCCATGATGCCTTGCGTGCAGCGCCTGAGCACAGAACCTTGGCACCATCCCAGCATGGCGCTGGAGCGGCTTGCTGCCAGCAAACCGCTCCAGCGCCATGCGGAGACGGCACTGGGAGCCTCCAGTCATGGGGGCAGTCACGGGCACAGGACCTCGGCACCATCCCTGCACGGCGCTGGAGTGGCACCGCTCGGCTTGGGAGTTGTGGGGGCTCCGAGTGTCACTCCCCTCCAGGGTGGCACCCGGGGCGGACCACCCCAATCGCCCCCGCTTGCTACGCCACTGGTGTGGAATTTTATGAATATTACTCCTATTACTTGCGAGACAGACGGATGCCAACCAACTTGTTCTATATGCAAGGGCAGGTTATATATTCAAGCTGAATAGAGTATGTTGATGCTAGGGACGGATCAATTTGTATATGTCAGTTTCTCTTAGCGTCTTATTTTTCCATTCTTGCATTCAGCGTGCTCCATTTCCACAGCAGTTTATGGTGTGTTTTTTTTAAAGCTCACATGAAAATGTGTGTGCATATTTGTGAGCATTTCTCCTAAATGCATATTATGCTCAACTTTGCCTAATATTTAGTAAGCTATTCCCCTAATAATATCATTTTCACAAAAATGTAGTATAAACACCTACAACTGGGAAACACTGGCCTGCGAGCGCTCCAGTTGGAGAACAGCCTTTACCAAAGGTGTCATGGGCTTTGAAGACACTCGAACTCAGGACGAAAGGGAGAAATGTGCTAAGAGGGGGGCACGCTTGGCACATCCACACCGTGATCAACTCCCGCCCAAAAACCAATGTCCCCACTGTGGAAGGGCATGTGGATCCAGAATTGGCCTCCACAGTCACTTACGGACTCATTGTTAAAACCATGTTTATGGAAGACAATCTTACTCAGCTACGAGTGATCATCAAAGAAGAAGCAGCAGCTAAATATTAGGAGGCTGCAGTACAGGGCAGGGCAGATTTCAGCAACTGAATGGTATACATTTATGAAATTATCAAGGGTAAGTATATTTCTTTGTCCCTAATAGTATCTTCTCACTGAAGATGTTTTCTTTGTGCTAATCCGCAAGGATAACTTTGCTGAGAATGCCCCAGACTCCCACGCTTCTTAAGAGATTTTATCAAGCCATTGAGAAAATATATTACATTGGGGAGCAAGTAAAGCAACAGGCTGTTTGCATTACCATAGGTCATGTGACTAAACCCTTATTGGGATGAGAGAGTAGCTTTCCTAAAATGTCTAGGGCTATTATTAACCATTGCCCTGACCTGTGGCTGTTTGATCTCAATGGTCTTATCTTTAGATGCAGTGTGCAGCTGCGAGAAAATGTCTCATATATGCATAGGAAATTATTAAAATAGGAAAAGAGCTTACAAAATAAGAACAACTAAAAAGAACTTGGCTTTGCAGAAATTCAGAAACTGTTGCAATATTTGGTTACCTGCTGAAGAATAGTCTATCTGTCTATGAATGTATCTGCCTTTCTGAAATGCATTTGCTCTGATCCAGAGCTCCTTATTGTGGGAATGTTCAGGGAGGCAGGAGAGGATATATTGTTTATTAATATCCTTCCTAACTAGCACTAGCAAGTTCCTTTACTTAGCAGAGTTTCACATTCCCCTTTTAAACACACAGCGGGTAGCTGGTTGCAGGCTTGTGTAAGCCTCTCACTAGTAGGTTCCTGATAAGTTCCCTTATATCCCTCTTAAAAGAATTAACACACCACAATCTTGTGTAAAGTATATAAAAGTAGAGAGAGAGAGAGAGAGAGAGAGAGAGAGAGAGAGAGAGAGAGAGAGAGAGAGAGAGAGAGAGAGAGAGAGAGAGAGAGAGAGAGAGAGAGAGAGAGAGAGAGAGAGAGAGAGAGAGAGAGAGAGAGAGAGAGAGAGAGAGAGAGAGAGAGAGAGAGAGAGAGAGAGAGAGAGAGAGAGAGAGAGAGAGAGAGAGAGAGAGAGAGCGCTGCATGCCTTGTCCTTTTTGTTACCTGCACAGCTAAGGTCACGCCCACCTCTAGTCACATGCAAAGGAAGTATGCCCCAGCCAGGAGGAAACAGGAAGTTTTCAACTGGCTGGACCAAACATTCCCCCACATGTCCACTCTAGGAAAACAAGGAATGTTGTACTTGACTGCTCCTTACACTGATCCCACACTTATGTGCTGTGATGTGCTATGCAGCTTCATTTGGATGTTCAGGGTGTGTGTTACTGTTTTGTTTGTTATTGTGTTATGTATTTTGTGTTTTTATGCTGTGAACCGCCCTGTGATCCTTGGATATAGGGCGGTTAAATGGACAGAGACAGACAGATAAACAGTGGCAGCATACAAGAAACCTTTTGAACGTTTGGAGTTTCTAACTCAGGCATCCCCAAACTTCGGCCCTCCAGGTGTTTTGGACTACAGTTCCCATCATCCCTGACCACTGGTCCTGTTAGCTAGGGATCATGGGGGTTGTAGGCCAAAACATCTGGAGGGCCGCAGTTTGGGGATGCCTGTTCTAACTCCAATCAAGTGAATTGGGGAGTTCTTTCAGACAAAATATCGGTCTGTAGGGAATGCCACACCATATAAGATCTGAAAACAGCAAGAAACACTTATTCTAAGTTGTTCATTTCTGAACACAGGAGGTTGTCTTATATTGGATGGTAGCCCCATTGCTCCACGTAGCTGAGCACTGCCTGCTCCAATAAGTAGCAGCTCTTCAAGGTCTCGGGCCAAGGTCTTTCTGAGCCCTTCCTTCAGAGAGCCCTTCAGATGCCGATGCTAGGAACTAAATTTGAAGTTCTGCACATGCAAATCAATTCACTTTCAAAAGCTACAAGGGCACCTGGGAGCACCTAATTCTTTAGGTGAGGAGAAAGTGCAGGGAAGGAGTGTCAGCTGATTAATCACCTGCCGTTTAACTGTTGCGATCAATGAAAGAATTAATTAACATAATGCAAAAAGGAATCAATATTTGTGTCCTTCTGAGATATTGAAGGAGGCGTAAAACAGTTTCTGATTAAATAAGTAGAAGCTAATACTTCGTCGTTAAAAGGAAGACTATCTTTTCATACCCTCTGTAATATTAACAAAATATCCTGTAATATCTAAGGATGTTCCCTTAGGTTGAATATCTAAGGAGCCACATTGCCCCTGCTTATTAGCTAACTAAAACCTGAGTTGTCTAATCTACTAATTAGCCTTTCAGGTCTATTAAGAATGTATGGGATGGATCAGTGCCTGCATGGAAGACCACAAGACCTGGGGGGAATACAATATATATGCAGTGGAACCTCAGTTTATGAACACCTTGGTTTACGAATTTTCGGTTTACGAACGCTGCGGACCCATCTGGAACGGATTAATTCCCTTTCCATTACTTTCAATGGGAAAGTTCGCTTCAGTTTATGAGCGCTTCAGTTTATGAACAGACTTCCGGAACCAATTACACCCATGCTTTGGGTTAAGTACGCTTCAGGTTGAGTACTCCGCAGACCCGTCTGGAACGGATTAATCCACTTTCCAATACTTTCAATGGGAAAGTTCGCTTCAGTTTATGAACGCTTCAGTTTAAGTACTCCGTGGACCATCTGGAACAGATTAATCCACTTTCCATTACTTTCAATGGGAAAGTTCGCTTCAGTTTATGAACGCTTCAGTTTATGAAGAGACTTCCGGAACCAATTGTTTTCATAAACTGAGGTACCACTGTAATAAGTTACTTTCATTATCTCCATATGTAATAAAAATGTAAGAATGTTATTGCAAACTCCATGAACTGCACCTTGGACTTTTGGAATGCCCAATATGTTATTAACTTTGCTCTCCTCCCATGGTAGATGCATCCAAACTGGTCATACCTGGGCCTGAAGAGGTTAGGGCCAGTAAGGATAGAATTGGTGGAAAACCAGCTCACATCTGAAGGGGGATGGAATCAGGGCAGGGCAATGCCCTGTGGCCAGATGCAGTTATTTCTTCTCACTGATTGTCATGCACAGTTAAATAGGCCCATATATGCATGGCAAAAGCACATATATTTTACGCTTAAAAAAAAAGCTCTTAAATCTTACTGCTTTGGGTAATTTAATACATGCATGAGTGTGTGTGTGTGTGTGTGTGTGTGTGTGCCTTTCAGATATTTTCCCCAAAATCTGAAATGGTTTCTCTGCCATTTAGAACCTTTAGAACCAAACTGTTACGTTTTTAACACAGGTACTAATTTAAGACTTCACACTTCATCTCCTTTCAACTCAAGCTTTCAATTAGCCGAAATAGCAGCTCAATCTCCATTTTCTGTTGCCTGGCGTTCCTGCTTATGAAGCTCAATGCACAACAACAGCATACAGCAGCTACCAAAGAGAAACATATGTGATATTGGCAAGTGTTCAAGATGCAGCCTTGAATGACCCCCCTATTATTCTGACAGAGCCGGGCTTCATAGATAGACTGACAGAGCATACATTTTAATTTAACACTACTTTGAATCCCCATTGCTCATTGCAAGGAACGATTTACAAGGCTGGTCTCTTCTCATGCAATGTCTTCGACTTGTTTCAAGTGTTCTACAATAGAGGGGATGTTCGCCGAAAGCTTAATGAAGAGCTCATGTCTGAAAAGCATTGAAGGTTTTGCAAAAAATATAGCTTGATTTCAGAAAGACAAAGGGACTGGGGACTTTCAATCTGCAGTCTGATAAGAGCTGATTATAAAGTAAAGGCTGGAATGGAAATGTTCTAGACAGTGGCGTTGCAAGGGGTGGGGGGCGGTTCACCCCGGGTGCCATGTCTGGGGGGGGGGTGACAAGAAGGCACCCTGCGGGGTGCTCGCCCTGCCGCCCCCAGCCGCAGCGGCGCAAGCAGCCATTGTGCTGCCACAGCCACATGTAGAGGATCCTCTGTTCATGGCTGCAGCTGCAAGCAGAGGATCCTGCCACTGTCCATACAGTGTTCAAGTGGCACCGGCAGCAAACCATTACATACAACGCATGCGCAGTGCTGTATGCATGTGCTGTACGTAGCGACGTTGCACATGCGCTGTACATAGTGGTGTGCCACCAGCAGCACCCGAGCGCCGTACGGATGGCGGTGGGATCCCTCCGTCGCCACTACAGCTGCAAGCGGAAGATCCCACCACCGCCCGTACAGTGCTCGGGCACCGCCGATGGCAAACCGCCACGTACAATGCGTGCGCGGTGTCGCATGCATGCGCTGTATGTAGCGCCGCCGCACATGCGGCCTACGTAGCGATGCCACACATGCGTCGCATGTAGCGGCACAACGTGTGTGCAGCCAGCGGTTCCCCCCGCCCCGGGTGTTGGTTAGCCTTCGTTCACCCCTGGTTCTAGAGTAACTGTCCAGGGGTCCTTTACCTTTTACTCTCCTACTGTGCAGCTCCCTATGTTCCCTGAAGTTCTATCCAGCAATAATAATAATAATAATAATAATAATAATAATAATAATAATAATAATAATTTTATTATTTATACCCCGCCCACCTGGCCGGGTCTCCCCAGCCACTCTGGGCGGCTTCCAACAGAAGAATAAAACACAATAATCTATTAAACATTAAAAGCCTCCCTGAACAGGGCTGCCTTCAGATGTCTTCTAAAATTCTGGTAGGTGTTTTCCTCTTTGACATCTGTTGGGAGGGCGTTCCACAGGGCAGGCGTCACCACCGAGAAGGCCCTCTGCCTAGTTCCCCGCAACTTGGCTTCTCGCAATGAGGGAACCGCCAGAAGGCCCTCGGTGCTGGACCTCAGTGTCCGGGCAGAATGATGGAGGTGGAGACGCTCCTTCAGGTATACTGGACAGAGGCCATTTAGGGCTTTAAAGGTCAGCACCGACACTTTGAATTGTGCTCGGAAACATGGCTTCTAGTCATTGGTAGAACGTCCCTTCACGAACTTGTCAAATCCCTTTAAAGTAGCATCATTATATCTATGGTATGTTATATCTTCTATAGCTATGGTATGTTCTTTGGAATCGTATGCCGCAAATACATGGGGCTTTTTTTAGAGGTACTGAGTATAAGCAGGATTTCCACAGATGGGATTAATCCTTTTTTAAAACCACCCAAACTGCTGGCAATCTCCCACATTTTGTGGCAGCCTATCCCAGAAGTTAATTACGCATTGTGCAAAGAAGTGTTTCCTTTTGTCAGTCCCGGGCCTATTGCCGCTCAGCTTCTTTGGGTGACCTTGTGTTCTAGGTATTATAAGAGAGGAAGAAAAATTCCCCTTGCTCCTCACACTGCTCATTCTTTCGCAGAAAAGCTGGTAGATTTACATAGCGTTTAATTAATGGTTTGGTATAATCTCCTTCCTTAATGGCTCAGTTCATTTGGCGAAGGAAGAATTCTCTCCTCGAGTGGATAGATGGAAACCTAATGGCATGGCGGTAATAAAAAAAATAAAAGAAGACCCTTGAACCTTTGAACTCCATGGACATTCTGAAAGACTAAACTGCTTTAGAAGAAACCCCCAGTGTTTTATTCAGGAGAATATATATCGCAGGATGACATCATGCTAAATTTGAAACCTCATCCTGAACCTTTTTGCAGGCAGCCACGGAGAGAGGGTGCACAATAGATTTCTTCTCTGTTGGGTGCTCAGGCAGAAAGGCCTTTCACCCTCCACCTCCTCATAAAAGCCTCCCCAGAAAGCAGTTGCTTCATTGCACACCAGTAGCATATAAATGAGTTGAGCTGGTGCATTTCTTATTTGGGGTAATAAAAGTCAGCCCGATCGCCCTTGCGGAGCATTTAAGAATGATAATGTCCAAGAGCAATTGTGATCGAAGTCTGGAATTAAATTTCCTCTTTTATACAGGTCTGAAAACTGCCGAGTTCAAACATCTGCCAATAAATACCAACTTCTCTCTCTTTTTAAAATCTTCCCTCTCACTTCTTGCCATTATTTTTTTATTATGGATGCACATTATGTATTCATATGCATATATATAGCCGAGTGGTTTTCAAAGCATGGTCTGAGGCACTCTGAGGCTCCTGTGGAAACTTTTTTGCTTTCCTCAGTGAAAAGATCAGTAATGGTCTATTGCAATTGCTTCTTTGGGTTCATGTCCATTTCTTGGCCCACTTCAAAATACTGGTTATTACTTTTAAAGGCCTAAACAGTTTAGGACCAGGATACATAGCTGCCAAGTACCCCGTATTTCCCAGGAAACCCCCGTTTTTCCTTACCGTTTCCCGGAGGTCTCCTGTTCCAGCTCCTCTCCCGTTAATTTCCCTTATTTTGGTTCTTGTCGGCAGCCATTTTTCTGGTGCCGCTTTGCCCATCTATGGGCACCAGAAAATGGCCGGCACCGACACCGGAAGTTGCGTTTATGCACTTCCGGACATGTGTAGACGTGACTTACGGCGCCAGCGCCGGCCATTTTCGGTGCCCATAGATGGGCAAAGCGACACCGGAAGTTGCATCTACGCAACTTCCGGTGTTGCGCGGCTGCCGATCCCGGATTTCTCCGTGAGAGACTTGGCAGGTATGCCAGGATATCTAAAGCAGTATTCTTCAGCCGTGAGTTCCCATATATTTCTGGACTACAACTCCCATCATCCCTCACCATTGACTAAGTGGCTGATGGGAGTTGTAGTCCAGCTACATCTGGGGATCCAAGGTTGAAGAACACTGATCTCCTATGTCAGCTTGTCCTTGCATTAGTCTGGAAATTTGTTCTAAGATCTGCTAGATTGGGTCCCCTCCTGTGGCCAACAGGGGTCTGCATGTTTCAATGGCAGCTGCCATGCCTCTTTCCCCTAAGCACCCTAGAGTGACACTGTGTCTGAATCATTTTTGAGATTAGGAATTGTGGTTGGGCCACCAAGGGTGGAGCTGTGCTGCTTGCAAAATCCAGTTAATAAATAGAAACAACCACCACTGGTAAGGCAATATGCTTCCTAGAGAGATCATTCAGGAACACCATCTTTTTTTCAGGAGGTGGTTTCTGATGGAATTGATGTGGTTTTAGCTGGCAACTTTGGATCTGTTACTGACTGTTTAAAACCTGGTTCTATTATTTCTATGTTTCTAAACTGGTGCCCCACTTTGGATACTGTCTACAGCCGTGATATACTTAACTAAAATGTAGCTTGCACCATCTGAAAGGGAGATTTTTCTGCATGAAAAACTGAAGTAATTCCTGACCTTAAAATTAATTTAAACAGCAAATGTGCTTCAATAAATTTTATTAACAGAACTCTGCAATATGTGCACTGACCTCGTGCCAGCATGATGACTTCTTACCAAAAGGGCTTTTCCTTGCCATGATAATTTTTCTTTTATGCTATGATGTCATCACTTTGGGTAGCTCTGCATGAGAATCTGATGCACATGAAAGCTCATACCAATAACAAACTTAGTTGGTCTCTAAGGTGCTACTGGAAGGAATTTTTTTATTCTGATTCTCTTTGTTTTGCTAACATAGGAGCCATTCCCTTTCAATGGGTGGGCAAGAGAAGCAAAGGTAATCATAGTTTGGATGGAGACTTACAATTTGGTGGCCTCCACGGGATTTGCACATTTGTGAAATAATTCCCCGTCTCTCTTCTGACTGGGAAGATGCCACATAATGAACCAATTGATATACCGAGGGCTTGAATAGTTTGTCCATATTGTACAGGCGTGATTTGTGGTTCAGGAATAAGAGGCATTGGCAGATGTGTAGGAAAGACCACAATACCTGCCTTGGTCTTGATGGGCTCCTTTTTAGCTTTGGTAAAGGTAAAGGATGGTAAATTCCAGCCAAAGGTGACTATGGGGTTGCAGCGCTCATCTCGCTTTCAGGCCGAGGGAGCTGCCGTTTGTCCACAGACAGCTTTTCAGGTCATGTGGCCAGCATGACTAAACCGCTCCTTTTTTAAAAAAATAATTTTTATTAGTTTTATAACAAAAAGAAAAAAGGCACAAGCAAACAACACAATAGAACAATAAAGCACAATAACGTAACAATAAAAAAGAAACACAAAAATCCAAATACCCAGTCCTTTACTTTTAACATTATTTGAGGGGACTTCCTCAAGTTCCATCCATCTACAATTCATATCTCTTTTATCAATTAGCCATTTCCAATTCATTATTAAATATTCCATAAAATTTCAAATCTCTTATGCATCTATTTACTTCACATAATTCCTAAATCCACAGTTTCTAAACACTTCTAAATCTAATCTTAATATACAATTTTGGCATATTTTTTAAGATAAATTTTAAAGTCTTTCCACTCTTCCTCAGTCGCTTCTTCTCCCCGGTCGCGGATTCTCCCGGTCATCTCAGCCAGTTCCATATACCCCATCATCTTCATTTGCCAATCATCCACTGTTGGTAATTCATGAGTCTTCCAGTTCTTAGCCAATAATACTCTTGCCGCCGTTGTGGCATACATAAAGAAATTAACATTTTTCTTGGGGATCTCTTTCCCAACTATACCCAATAGAAAGGATTCTGGTTTCTTAGTGAATGTATTTTTCAACACTCTCTTCAATTCATTATAAATCTTCTCCCAGAAATCCCTTACTAGTGGGCAAGTCCACCACATATGATAAAAAGATCCTTCCTCTTTCTTACATTTCCAACATTTGTTATCCCGATTATGATACATCTTAGCTATTTTTACTGGTGTAAGAGCATGACTAAACCGCTCCTGGTGCAATGGGACACCGTGACGTAAACCAGAGCGCATGGAAACCCCATTTACCTTCCCATCACAGTGGTACCTATTTATCTACTTGCGCTGGTGTGCTTTTGAACTGCTAGGTTGGCAGGAGCTGGGACAGAGAAACTGGAGCTCACTCCATCGTGGGGATTCAAACTGCCGACCTTCCGATTGGCAAGCTGAAGTGGTTTAGACCACAGCGCCACCTGACACCACAGTGTCAAAACCATATTGTTTTAGGTTTTCATTCCACACGACACCAGAGGACTCATGTATGCAAAATGGAGGCAACAGGAGAAACCCATTTATCAGCTAGTAGCATCAATAGAATAAAGCGAAAAAAAATATTTTCCTGGACTGAATTTTGTAATGCTCCCACACATTTGAATCTTTCTGCCACCACATAGAAAACTACCATGTTCAGATGGAAAAAATCAGCCTAGATTTCTACCTCGCCTGATTTTCATCAGGAGTGATTTTCACCCAGGGTGTTTTTTATTTTACAAGTTAACCATCAGGAGAATGAAACTTACCAAAGACAAAAGGGCCTTCGAAAGATAAACACACATGCCCTTAATTAAGGCCCCATCAATTAAAATTGCCCCCAATGATTATTTAACTTAAGAATGATCGATTAATTCACCTATTAAACTAATTAAAAGTTGAAAGCTGATCTAAACATATAAAAGAGCTGTGCAAAAGAGGTTTGCTTTTTTAAAAAAGTGGCCCGCTGCTTATTTGTATATCGTCTAATAATTTTTGTAATGTTTACATCAGAAAGAACGTCATAGTTTGAGGCTCCAGCAGGTCATGGCTGCTGAAAGCTCTTTGTTTATGCATTTATTCCTGCCCCCCCCATTCCTCTCACCCCCAATGCAATAACAATGTGGGGTCACAAAAACAAGAAGCGGTGCCACAACCCTTTTTTTCTTATGGTATTAGCTCAATTTCCAAGCTCAAGGGATAAAAAGGGACGACAAGGAAGGGGCCGGTTGTTGGGTTGGGGAGCTATTCACCCCTGTTTTCTTTCCCAAAGCCTTCATTCAACGTGCTGGTGAATGGTGGCGAAGCTGAGCAGACCAGAGCACAGCGCTGGGGGGGCCTTTGAATCAAATTCTGCCGCTTATGAAAAGGTTGCATTTTTGTGTGGGCAGCGATCGAGTGGCGAGGAAATGAGCCTCTCTCATTCTCTCAAGTGGGAGATCATTAGTCTCTCCGCGTTAGGGAGAAGGTGAAGCTGTGGTGACATTCGACTTGTGGAGTCAGCAGCGAGCACGGAAAGGGGATGTTTGGAAAGGGCCACGGAAACAAATGAGCCTTGTGTTCATTGTTCCACGGCAAACAGTGGAATATGGCATTTTCTACTGGTCGGGGCTAAGGGAGCTGAATAATAACTGCCCTTCCAGGCAAGGAAATATCTTCGGCATTGTTACAAGGAGGGGAAAATGTGAGATTGGGTCATTTAAAGTTGGAGAAAGAGAATGATTTTTAAGAGAATTGGAAGGATGGAGGTATGGCATGGCTGTGAAATGGGGAAAGAACCCTGAACAGATGAATGAGTGTGTACACCACATGATTGCCAGTATCTGAAACAAACACCCTATCACCTGCTTTCAGCCTAAAATGATCAGATTAATTAAATACATGCTAGAGCGTGGGAACTACTATTTAACTTTAAGAACCGGAGCCCGAGTTTGCTTTCCCCCCTCTTCCCTCCCTGTGCATTTTTTCTTGTGTGCCCTGCAGCCCGGGGCTTTCTTGTTTTAATTTATTGTATGTTAGCCACTCTGGGAGTCTTTTTAGCTGAAAAACAGGGTAGAGATGCCAGAAATAAATAAGGAAAGAAGGAATATCCTCATTCATAAGCAATTGCACATCATTTACAAGGCCAGAAATTCACATGAAACTTACCTAATACCTGATATGTGACTAATTTATTAAGTGTAATAAGTGTCACACCCACAACATACATTTAAAGCACTTTTATACCACTTATCATTGTCATGAATTGCATTTGTTAGTGGCTGAACCCAAAGCTCATCAGTCAGTAGAGCAAGAGATTCTTAATCTCAGGGCTGTGGGTTCAAATCCCAAGTTCAGCAAAAGATAGCTGTGTTGCAGGGGGCTGGACTAGATGACCCTCGGGGGTACCTTCCAACTCTCCAATTCTATGATTCTATGACTTACATCTTTAACAGTAATGGCTTCCTCAAAAGAATTCTAGGAACTGTAGTTTGTTAATTGTAGCTCTGTGAGCACCCTTAGCAAACTGCACTTCTCAGGATTCTTCATGGAAAGCCATGACTGTTAAATTGGTATAAGAGTACTTTAATTGTATGGTAAATAAGTGTTCCTTACCAGGCCCTGTGTCTGTTTGCCAGCTTACTTTGTTTGTTTGTTTGTTTGTTTGTTTGTTTAATAATATCTCATGGCAGTTCACAGAATACAATACAGGATAAAAGGTAAAGGTAAAGGACGCCTGACAGTTAAGTCCAGTTGCGAACGACTCTGCGCTTGCGGCGCTCATCTCGCTTTACTGGCCGAGGAAGCCGGTGTTTGTCTGCAGACAGTTTTTCTGGGTCATGTGGCCAGCACGACTAAGCCGCTCCTGGGGAAACCAAACCAGAGCAGCACACGGAAACGCTATTTACCTTCCCGCTGGAGCGGTCGTATTTATCTACTTGCACTTTGACATGCTTTCAAACTGCTAGGTTGGCAGGAGAAAATACAGGATAAAAACAAGCAAATAGCTAAAAACAAAACAGCAAAACAATAACCGCTCCCTTTCCACAAACACATTAAAAAGGTTGTAGGATATTAACCAGTCAAAGGCCTCGTTGAAGAGGAACTTTTTTTGCCTGGTGTCTAAAAATATATAATGACATATGGGGAAACCCCCCGCCCCGGGACAGTATTCTACAATTGGGGAGCCATTTCAGAAAAGGGTCGTTCTCATGTTGCCGCCCTCCTCCAGACCTCATGTGAAGGTCCTCGGATGGTGAGTGCAGAGTCCGGGGCAGTAAAGGCACAAACAAGTTTAATGAAGGGGAACCTATGCAATGAGGACCAAATGTGCCCTGTCAGCCCCCCCCCCAAGCTTGCAGGGCAGTTTTCCACAGACCACCCACACCTGCCCCACATCTCACACCATAGAACCATAGCATTGTGGAGTTGGATGAGACTTGGAGGGTCATCTAGGCCAACCCCCTGCAATGTGGTCCCCCATCTAATCTGAAACCATACATCATATGGTTTTATAAATCTTTTAATGTGTCAACACGAATAGAAGTTATTAATATTGCCATTGTTGTAGAAGGGATGGTTATTATTATGACTGGAATGCAATGGAAATTAATACGTTTTTGGAACTCAGAAATAAAGCAAATGATCAAGCCATCAATTCTAGCACACGGGGGGGGGGGCACTTTATCTAAATTATATAGTTTGGTACTTGAATGATTGTATTACTGACAAGCTGGAACGTGTCCAGAAGAGGGCAACCAAAATGGTCAAAGGCCTGGAAATGATGCCTTATGAGGAACGGCTTAGGGAGCTGGGTATGTTTAGCCTGGAGAAGAGAAGGTTAAGGTGTGGTATGATAGCCATGTTCAAATATATAAAAGGATTTCATATAGAGGAGGGAGAAAGGTTGTTTTCTGCTGCTCCAGAGAAGTGGACACGGAGCAATGGACTCAAACTACAAGAAAGAAGATTCCACCTAAACATTAGGAAGAACTTCCTGACAGTAAGAGCTGTTCGGCAGTGGAATTTGCTGTCAAGGAGTGTGGTGGAGTCTCCTTCTTTGGAGGTCTTTAAGCAGAGGCTTGACAGGCACATGTCAAGAATGCTTTGATGGTGTTTCCTGCTTGGCAGGGGGTTGGACTGGATGGTCCTTGTGGTCTCTTCCAACTCTATGATTCTATGATTCTAATTGTATTATAAGTTGGTATTGTTACAATGAGGTTATTATTGGATTGTAATTGAAAACTAATATATATATATATATATATATATATATATATATATATATATATATATCCTGTCGAGTGGGGGTGCGTAGGGAAATAAAGACATAAAGTTAGGGCATAAAGTTTTCCCGCCTCTAAACTAGACATTCCCTTGACCTAATACAACCATTTCCCAAAGGGTAAGTACAAACGGAAATACTTCCCCCTTCCCCAAACCATCCCCAGGAAAGTCTGGAAATGCACAGCATCTGTCAACTGCCCAATGTCATTCATCATGCATTCAACTCTTTCCAAATAAGGCATTTCTTTTCCTTTCCGCCTCAAATTCAGCATGGCCCATCCTCAAACCAGACTGTGACACTTGCACTTTGACGTGCTTTCAAACTGCTAGGTTGGCAGGAGCTGGGACCGAGGAACGGGAGCTCACCCCATCGCAGGGATTCGAACCGCCGACCTTCTGATCGGCAAGCCCTAGGCTCTGTGGTTTAGACCACAGCGCCACCCGCGTCCCAAATTCCAGAATGAGATGTGGTCAACTCACCGTTGACATAGGTGAGCCCCTAGTAAAACTGAGGCAGGGACATCCTTCCTTAATTTCTTACGAACTTGTAGATTTTAACTGAGGAAACTTTTAGAGGGTAAAGGGAAGAAATGCTAGACAGTATAGCTTTAACGTGACAAATGCAATCACATACAAACTTAACGATTATCTGAGTGGACGACAGCCTAGGACTCTCCAAAAAAAGTCCAGCTGCAGCAAGAACAGATGTTTGGCCTTGTGTGTGTCCCCCCCCCCGCTCTTCCCCCCTGCTGTGTGTGCTATTTGAGTTTTCCAATGCAACAAGAAAAGACTATAAAAGTTGTTTGCTCCTCTCCCAGGGATCAAATCCTGTCGGAAGAGGGTTTTGTTTTTTAAGAGACAAAAATATCGAAACAGAAAGACCAGCAGATCCCTAAATTTAAAAAATGTACACCTCCAGAATATTTACTCAGTGAAACGTACCCCTCTACCTTATGTGGTTGCTGTGAAGATTACTGTGAAGAACTCTGGGCTCTCTCTCTCTCTCTATGCTGACTTACCAGCATGACCAAGAGAGAGACAGGGAAGGTAAAAGTGGGAGTGAGATCATGGCTCCTGGCCGTTCCTCAGATCCCTCTGGGTTCACAGAAAATGTGGAAAGTGATCCTATGGATTTGCAGCTGTAAGTGTATATGAGCCATGCTGTTATGTACTGAGCTGAATCCTAGAACAATAGGATTCAGAATCAGCGGGAGCTACCCAATCCAACTCCAGGTGGAAGTGAATCCGCAACCTGATTGGCCTGCTGGAGCAGCCAATCAGGCGGCTGGCAGAAGTGAATCTGCTACCTGATTGGCCTGTAGGAGCAGCCAATCAGGCTGCAGGCAGAAGTCAATCCACAATATAATTGTCCCACAGGTGTAGCCCTGAAGTAGCCAATCACGCAAGGCCCATTGTGTAAATAATGTATATAAGCAGATGGTTTTGGGAAGAGAGCCATTCGTCTTCTCTTCTTCTCCTTGATGAATATGAGCTGAATAAAGAGCATGAAATTCACTCTCGACTCCGAGTATATTTCACATGCCAAACTTTCTGCACAGGTCTGGAGCGGGACCCCTTTACAGACTCGGTATATTTGTTATTAAAGGGATGAGGGTGGCGCTGTGGTCTAAACCACGGAGCCTCTTGGGCTTGCCGATGGAGTGTCGGCGGTTCGAATCCCTGCGACGGGGTGAGCTCCCGCTGCTCTGTCCCAGCTCCTGCCAACCTAGCAGTGTGAAAGCACGCCAGTGCAGGTCGATAAATAGGTACCGCTGTGGTGGGAAGGTAAACGGCATTTCTGTGCACTCTGGCTTCTGTCATGGTTTCCGTTGCGCCGGAAGCAGTTTAGTCCTGCTGGCCACATGACCCGGAAAGCTGTCTGTGTACAAATGCCGGCTCCCTTGGCCTGAAGCAAGATGAGTGCCACAACCCCGTAGTCACCTTTGACCGGATGTAACCGTCCAGGGGTTCTTTGCCTTTTTTCTTTTAACCTTTTATTACAGGTATGAAAAGGGCTAAGGTGTACATACAAAGGAGGAATGCTGTATCCTGTACAAGTTAGCACTACACTCAATTTGATTGGAACCATGTTTACTCAGAAGTAAAGCTTCCAAGGTTCAATGGAACTTAGGTAAAGGTAAAGGGGCCCCTGACCATCAGGTCCAGTCGTGTCGACTCTGAGGTTGCGGCGCTCATCTCGCTCTATAGGCCAAGGGAGCCGGCGTTTGTCCACAGACAGCTTCTGGGTCATGTGGCCAGCATGACAAAGCTGCTTCTGGTGAACCAGAGCAGCGCACGGAAACGCCATTTACCTTCCCGCCGGAGCGGTCCCTATTTATCTACTTGCACTTTGATGTGCTTTCGAACTGCTAGGTGGGCAGGAGCTGGGACCAAGCAACAGGAGCTCACCCCGTTGCAGGGATTCGAACCGCCGACCTTCTGATCAGCAAGCCCTAGACTCTGTAGTTTAACCCACAGCGCCACCTGGGTCCCTGGAACTTAGTCCCAGGCAAATGTGGATTAGGTCTCAGCCTAAAAAGCAGAGGGATCCCTTCCTCTCTACAGATTTTGGAGGAACTCACTCCATACATTAAATGCATTGAATTAATTTGCCTGGTATGTTTAATTTTCTATATCTTGAAGAACAATTTTCTGTTAGAAGGCATTTCTTTTATGCATTTTTCATATATGATTTTTTTTTTTTTGAACAACAAACCATCCACAGAAGAGTAGCCATGGGAACATTTCCCACCGTAAAGAAAACTGCATAATGGGGCGGGGGGGGGGGAAGCTTCTGTTGAGAGTGAAATGATCTCATACACAGTAAAAAGACATGATAAAGTTAGTAAGAATGTGAAGCTAAAGCGATATTTGAGATTTTAGGTGAAAAAGAATTCTGGGCGCGATCCAGCAAAAGCTAAGCATTTTAAGTTAGGTTGCAATGCCTAGTCAGTTTTATTGCAATCCTATGCTCAAAAGTAGGGGAAAGGTAAAGTTAAAGGACCCCTGGATGGTTACGTCCAGTTAATGGTGACTACAAGTGGCGCTGTGGGTTAAACCACTGAGCCTAGGGCTTGCTGATCAGAAGGTCAGCGGTTCGAATCCCTGCAACGGGGTGAGTTCCCGTTGCTCGGTCCCAGCTCCTACCAACCTAGCAGTTCGAAAGCACGTCAAAATGCAAGTAGATAAATAGGAACCGCTACTGCGGAAAGGTAAATGGCGTTTCCATGTGCTGCTCTGGTTCGCCAGAAGTGGCTTTGTCATGCTGGCCACATAACCTGGAAGCTATACACCAGCTCCCTCGGCCAATAATGCGAGATGAGCGCGCAACCCCAGAGTCGGTCACGACTGGACCTAATGGTCAGGGGTCCCTTTACCTTTACCTATAGGGTTGCAGCACTCAACTCACTTTCAGGCCCCTAGGTTTTCGGGTCATGTGGCCAGCATGACTAAAATGGTTCTGGCGCAATGGAACCAGACGGAAACCAGAGTGCATGGAAACACCGTTTACCTTTCCGCCGCAGCGGTACCTCTTTATCTACTTGCACTGGCGTGCTTTTGAACTGCTAGGTTGGCAGGAGCTGGGACAGAGCAATGGGAGCTCACCCCGTCACACAGATTCAAACCCCTGACCTTCTGATTGGCCAGCCTAAGAGGCTCCGTGGTTTAGACCACAGCGCCACCTGCCTCCCTCATGTTCAAAAGTACACCCCGCTGAGTTCAATAAGGCTTACTCCCAGGTAAAAGGTAAAGGTAAAGGGACCCCTGACCATTAGGTCCAGTTGTGACCGACTCTGGGGTTGTGGCGCTCATTTCACATTATTGGCCGAGGGAGCCGGTGTACAGCTTCCAGGTCATGTGGCCACTGGCCAGCATGACAAAGCTGCTTCTGGCGAACCAGAGCAGCGCACGGAAACCTACTCCCAGGTAAGTGGCTACAAAGTTGCAGGCTTAATCCATTTGAATTGGACCTTTTAAATAAATTCTCTGCATTAATTAATAAGGTACCCTCAATTAATAAGAGCTCCAGTTTGTTTGTTTTTTAAAAAATGAGAGTACTTTCAGAACCCATCACTTTGGAAGAAGCATTTTCTCTCCTCTCTCACACAAGAGGGAATTCCTCTTCTGAAATGGTAGTTTCTGTAAAATATGTGTGAATTATGGCACAACACCAGCAGGTGACAGGTGCATTCTTAGAAGAAGCTTTCCCAAGTCTTTTCCATCTTGGTTCTGCCTAGGATAAAAAAACAAGATGGAAGAGACTTGGAGTGGGTGGCAGGTGATGAACAGCATGTAATATTTCTAGGGTAGTCTGAGGGTAGCCTGTCTTGTTATATTCCATTTTAAAAAGGCAAAACCTTCATTATCAGCTAGCTAGCTATGCTCTCTCACATAATCAGCAAGCCCAAGAGTCTCAGTGGCATAGCTGCCAAGTCTCCCGTATTCTCCGGGAAATCCCCATTTTTCCAGCTGTTACTAGCTGAAAAAATGGATTTTTTTTTTGTTTTCCCCGGTTTATTCTGGCACGGCGGCCATTTTGGAACTGGGCGGAGCATGCTCAGAAGCGACTTTTGATGCTGCTCTGCCCAGTTCCAAAATGGCTGCAGTGCGACTTCTGGCGCGGTGGCCATTTTGGAACTGGGCAAAGCAGCACGAAAAGTCACTTCTGAGCATGCTTCGCCCAGTTCCAAAATGGCGGCAGTGCTACTTCCGGTCTGCTACTTCCGGCCCGGTCCCTTATTTCTCGGACAGCAACTTGGTAGGTATGCTCAGTGGTTTAGACCATAGCGCCACCCACATTCAAATCCCCATGATGGCGTGAACTCCTGTTGCTCTGTCTCAGCTCCTGCCACTCTAGCAGTTTGAAAGCACACCAGTGCAAGTAGATAAATAGGTACTGCTGTGGCGGGCAGGTAAACGGCATTTCCGTGCGCTCTGGTTTCCATCACGGTGTCTCTTTTGCACCAGAAGCGGTTTAGCCATGCTGGCCATATGACCCGGAAAGCTGTCTGTGGACGAACACCAGCTCCCTCGGCTTGAAAGCAAGATGAGCGCCGCAACCCCATAGTCGCCTTGGACTGGACTTAACCATCCAGGGGTCCTTTACTGTTACCTCTCACATACAAATCTGTTTAAGACCACAGCATGCCATCAAATACTGTTGCTCTTGCGGACATTTCTACACAGAACACCCAAGGCCTGTCTTGTCATGCCATCTCCAAGGGAGCCTCAGACACATTATTTTAGGTTTTGTTTTTGGCATAATTTTGGCCACAACTTTATTCAAATTACAAATTAATTTGGGTGTTGGCCTTAGGCTTTGGTTAATCTTCTGCCCCACGGTGGGACAGGACAAGCTCTGACTTCCTACGGTAGGAAAGTCAAGTAAACACCCCATGGTGGAGGAGATAGCTGAGACCAGGCCATCACCCCCACCAGAAATGTTCCCCAAGGCTCGTGCTCTGTATTGGCCCCAGCCCCGCACCATTGTGGGGGTGTAAGGACTAGAGCCCTGGAGCCCCAGGATTCCTTTAACGGAATACTTCTATAAGAGCAACACTGAGGGGCATGCACCTCCATGCGATGCCCCTCCCAAACTCATCAACCAAAGCCTAACCTGCCAACCTAACAAGTTGTGACTGTTGCTAAGTAGTAGGAGAAAAAGCAGATGGCAACAGCCAATCAGCCAAATGGGGAAAAAAATCCTACTGGCCCCTGAATACAGGCGGCGCCATAGCAAGGTCACTCTAAACCTGCAAGAAAAAAGAGGTGGGCGGGAGGGAGATTCAAATCACTAGCAGAAATGAGCTCAACACCAAAACGCTGAATATTTAAGCATTCACCCTGTCAATCAAGGAATTGATACATGCAATTTACCCCAGCAACACTCAGTCCTCCAATCATCTTCTTTCTTAGTGCTTAGACCCACCCCTTAACACACACACAGTCTTTTCTTCCAGGTCCGTCCGCAACCCCCATTATTCCCTATGGGGTTAATGAGCTTTGTGGCAACCTGATAACATGCCTTTCCTGTGGTAGCTCCTTGTTTATGGAATGCTCTCCCCAGGGAGACCCGCCTGGCACCAACTTTGCTTCGGCACTAGGCAAAGACACTTTTGCTCTTCCGGGCATTTGAACAGCTCCAGTGATGATATGTTTTTGCTCTTACTATGTTTTTTTTAAAAAAAACACAACAACATTGTGCATTTTTATTTTTGCATTACTGTTCTGTGAGCCCCCCCCCTCTCAATCTCTTGAGGACATTTGGTTGTGGGAAGTGATTCATAAATTCAATAAACTAACAAAACTAACACACATGGCTGTAGGAGTCTGGTTGGCTGGAAGGTTCGTTTTAAAAATGACATGTGACGATGCAAACAAACTAGGGAAAGAGGCAGACCACCTAGTAAGTAAATCCAGCTGACTGGAAGGAATCTGGCAGTCAGCATTGCAACGTGGTACTCCTGATCTGATCCACATACTGGTTTGGGTGGTGCAGATTCCATTTCAGAATCAGCTGGATTCTACCCCCCAACCACAATTCCATCCCATTACAGAGAAGGAGAGATTCCTCCCTCATGATGGCACCTGTACCCACTTCGGAACAATCGGTATCATTCCGTCTGGCTCCATCACATTCTGGCACTCCTGAGGAACAGAGGATGGAGAGCTGTGGCGTCTGCGAAGAGTACCAGTGCTGATAATGGAAAGAGATCCCTTTGCAGTGCATTTAGTCATTTAAGAACTTTTAAGGCTCTTAAAGACCTCACAGGGCAGTTTCCAGTATATGAAAATACACTAATTAACACCAAAATGGAATCATAATTCATCATATGGGGGAAAGTGCTGCTTATCCTTGCGTACTGTTTTCCCACTCAATATTTTCCCCAGGTCCTTACTTTCTCCTGAGGGAAAGTCTCCAGTCTCCTATGCCCAGTGTGTGGAAAAGCTGCTTTGGACGTAGGGGACTTTTTGTGGCGAAACGGCAGCAGAGGAAATGGCTGAACACTCCCTCCCCTCTCCTGCTACTGCTCTTCCTCTCCCATATGCAGTCTCAAACCCTCCAACATTTCTCCGGTGAAAATAGAGATGCCCTATTCCACAACAATATTAATCAAAGCAATTTTACTATTTGTACCCCACCCATCTGACTGGGTTGCCCCAACCGCTCTGGGCAGCTTTCAACACACACACACACACACACACACATTAAAAATTAAAAAAAAAAACATTAAACATTTTAAAACTTCCCTATACAGGACTGCCTTCAGATGGCTCAGGGGTCGGATAATTCCATGCCCTCCAACATTTATCCGATGAAGATACGGACATCCTAAGGAAAAGCGGGACATTCCGGGATCAAATCAGAAACCAGGATGGCTTCTGTAAATCTGGGACTGTCCATGGAAAATAGGGACACTTGGAGGGTCTGTAGCCTCCTAAAACTGTCTTTTTAGTAGTAGTAGTAGTAGTAGTAGTAGTAGTAGTAGTAGTCATAGCTGCCAAGTACCCCGTTTTCCCCGGGAAGCCCCCGTTTTTACTTACCTTTTCCTGGTGGTCCCCCGTATCACTTCGTCTCCCGTTTTTCTCCGTTATTGTCTCCTGCCGGCGGCCATTTTTTTTCTTTCCGATTTGCCCTTCTATGGGCACCAAAAATGGCTGCCGCCGGCTTCAAAAGTCGCATCTACGCATTTCCGGAAGTGCATAGACGTGACTTCCGGTGTCAGTGGCGGCCAATTTCGGTGGCCATAGATGGGCGGAGCGACACCAGAAGTTGCGCCAACGCACTTCCGGACATGCGTGCAAGCGACTTTCGAAGCCGGCGGTGGCCATTTTGGTGCCCATAGAAGGGCAAAGCGACACCGGAAGTTACGTCGACGCAACTTCCGGTGTCACATGCCTGCCAGTCCCAGATTCTGCAGTACGGGACTTGGAAGGTAAGAGTAGTAGTAGTAGCAATAATAATAATAATAATAATAATAATAGATTCATGCATGGCAGCTCTTTAGTCCTAGATTTGCCCACTGCTTGGAGACAGGATCTCACCTGTCCTAGTGAACTACAGATTGCTGCCATGCTGACTAACAACCTGAATTATGCTTTGCTGATATAAATGTGAAAAAACACACTGTCAATTTTGGTAATCTTATCGAAACTCTTCTAGTTACTCTGAAAATTCCTGAGATGGTCTTAGCTATGACTCGAGTTCCATTTTAAGATAAATTTCACAGAGACTGTGCTAAAGCACCCTATGCAGAAACAGATCTTCTCCATTACAGTGGACTTAGTGGAGTTAAGCGTTCTTGCAATTCTGGAATATGTTGCATGCACCTCTGCAGTTGTGCGCCTAGTGGTATCCCTTCACAGAGAAACTGAATCAGACACCAGTTCTCTTTTGAAAGAGCAACCACTTGCTGCCATCTAGTGGTCTTGTTTCAAAGTACTTCAGCAGGCTTGTCAAACTGTCTACTATCCAATCTTCCAATTTTGTTTTTGCAGTACTTCACTATGCATGCAAACATTTCCCGTAATGATAGAAAATATTTCTATTCTACAGGCTGCAAAACTAGCATTGTTCAAAACAAACAAGCAAAAAAGAAAACTTAACAACCATCTATGGATAAAATAAACAAGCATATACCATAAAGTGATACCTAGTTACCATTAATGGAGAAATATAAATTCCAGTCTGCCAAAAGCTCCGGCATAGATTCTGGGATTTAGAATTGTCTGTGAGAGTGAAGAAGTATATGCATAAATAGGATATATGAGTGATGTATGAAGAATGATTGCAGGAACAGTATTACCGGAACAATAAAACAGTACTCTTTCTGTGTGTCTCTGTGCAGTTGTTTCTCATGTAAATCTCTTCTCCAGAGCTAGCTCCAAGCACTCTGTCTCAATTCAGGGGTCCCAACAAAAATTCTGGGCCCACTCTTCCCAACTGCCGGCCCTAAACTCTGCAAAGAACTGAATTTTTGAGAGCTGTGAAGTTATGTTCCTGTAGGTCTTTCATCTAGTGATCTCAGGCTGGCAATATGGCATCCTATACAGGAGCAGGTGTGGGATTTCAGATAATAAAAATAATATTATTATTATTTATACCCCACCCATCTGGCTTGGTTTCCCCAGCCATTCTGGGTGGCTTCCAACAGAATATTAAAATACTCTATGAAACATTAAAAGCTTCCCTAAACAGGGCTGCCTTCAGATGTCTTCTAAAAGTCGGGTAGTTGTTTTTCTCTTTGACATCTGGTGGGAGGGTGTTCCACAGGGCGGGTGCCACTACCGAAAAGGCCCTCTGCCTGGTTCCCTGTAACTTGGCTTCTCGCAGTGAGGGAACCGCCAGAAGGCCCTCGGCACTGGACCTCAGTGTCCGGGCAGAACGATGGGAGTGGCAGGGTGGGGTGGCAAGGGTCAAAAGCTATTTAGGTTTTGCAGAAACCAAGGTCCAGATGCCCATTTGGGGCTAAAATCAAAATAAATTAAGAGTTAAATAGTATTTTAAAAAAAGCAAGCAGTGAAATGGAAGAGTGTTTGTTGTGGCTATTCATGTATACCTCATAATAACGACAACAGTGTTATTTGCACAAGTCAAATAATTCCTCCAACTGCATTTCCCTTGTCTCTCTGCCCCCAATAGCAACAAACAAAAGGACTGCAAAACACTGACTGCATAGTGTACTACGTTAAAAGTTGAGGGGTTTACGTAGAGAAAAGGAAGGTACCTTTTACAGTATGTGGTGGTCGTGTAAGGCAGTGTTTCCCAACCTTGTGCCTCCAGCTGTTTTCGGACTACGATTCCCATCATTCCTGACCACTGGTCTTGCTAGCTAGGGATGATGGGAGTTGTAGTCCCAAAACATCTGGAGGCACAAGGTTGGGAAACACTGGTGTAAGGTAATAAAAGCATTCTGGGAAATGATATATAATGAATTGAAAAAAATGTTCAAAATAACCTTTGTAAAAAAAACAAAAACCAGAAGCTTCTTTATTAGGAACTGTAGGCACTGACATCCCAAAGGACCAGAAAAGACTTTTTATGTAGGTGACAACAGCAGCACGGATGCTACTAGCCCAGAGATGGAAAGTTCCTACCTGAGAGGAATGGCAAATCAAGCTGTTGGAATATGCCAAAATGGCAAAACTGACCGGAAAGCTCAGGAATGGAGGAGACAAAAACTTTAAGAAAGAATGGGGAAAATTTATAACTTATCTAGGAGACCACTGTAAGCAGATGAAAACATTAGCAGGATTCTAATAACACTTGTTATGTAACAGACACCGGATAATATGGAGAGATAACAAAATATAGATTATAAAATAATATGCAGTTGAAAATGTTGACAACAGGACCCACGGAGGGGAGGGTGGGAAGTCTGGAGATTCAGAGAAATCTCTATATATGGATATGTACTTGGTATTGTTACAATCTTACGCTTGTAAAATCAAATAAAAATTATTTCAAAAAAACCCAAAAAGTTGAGGGGTTTACTCCCCACAGAGGTATCCTGGCACTTCCTTATGTAGGTTTTGTCATACGCACCTCTATTTCTTTTAATTGCACGTTGCTTTTCTGGTCCTCTTTTTTTGGCTAGCATGTGGGAAATACATTAGGTAAACAAATCCAAACGTACATAAAAGAATGGAACTTCTGAACTTTGTTCTCCCCCATGCGCAGAGATGTTGTGTAACTCAGATATGGGAGGACTGACATCACCACTAATCTCGTGGTCTGAAGCTTGGCTGTCTGAGTAGCTTGGCTGAAATTAAAATCCCGTTGCAAGCTCTATTCTTGCATCTGAGCCCCACCTTAAAAGAAAGAGATCTACATCAACCATGCTTCAAAACAATGGAGGCTCTTGTACTCCTTTTCATGGGATGTGATCCATGAGAGGCAGTCAAGTACAACATTCCTTGTAATGCTAGAGAAGACATGCGAGGGAATGTTTGGTCCAGCCAGATGAAACTTCCTGTTCCTCCTGCCTGGACATCCTTCCTTTTGCATGTGATAGAAGGTGGGCGTGGCCTAACCTGTCCAGGTAACAAAAGGATGAGTCACGCAGCACACCTCTCTCTTTTTCACTTCCTTCTTTGTTTGACCAGCTTCTAGCTAGAACTGCTCTGCTAGCTCTCAGGTAGCAGAAACACTGGGATCACCCCCCCCCACAATATGGGGTAGATCCACATGCACATATTTGTAACTAAGTCTGCCTTCAGGGATCCAGCTGTGAACTGATGTAAGTAAACTTCTTTTATTGACTTATGAATAAGATTGTCACATCTTTATTCTTTTAAGAGGGATTCAAGGGAACGTGCCAATCTGAGACAGATTGAATTGTATAATAGTGAGAGGCTCACACGAGCCTGCAACCAACCTATCTGCTGTGCATGTAAAAAGGGGAAGTTAAACTCTGCTAAGGAACTTGCTAGCGTAAATTAGGAAGGATATTAATAAACAATGTATCCTCTCCTGCCACCCTGAATATTCCCACACTTTCCTCCCTGATCAGCATTAATTTGTGGGAGGAAGGGGGTGCTATCGTCAAGTGCTGTCTTACTGCTCCTTCCACTTCTTTTTGATCACTGTTGCTTGGCAAACCATTTGCAAACAGCTAATGCACTTCATTAGAGGCTAATCTAGAAAACTTTTTCCACTTTTCAGAAAGCTGGGACTTTCTGTTACATGAAGTTGGATTTGTGTGGCCAATTTGCTTCATCTCATTGTCTCTGTGCTTTTATTTGTTCTTCCAGGACATAAGCGGACTTGATAAGTCAACTCGGTCGTCATTTCAATATTTGATAGGTTTTGTGTTTTGGGGTTTGGTTTTGTTCTTTTACAAACATTGTTCATGCAAAGGGTTGTCATACGTCTGGAACTTCCCGGTCATAGCTGGGATTCGGTCATCGGAAACAGTGTCCAGGCAGAAATCGCTGAAATGTCCAGGAAAATCCAGACGTACGGCAACCCATGTCGTAAGTGTAGATTTTGGTGGATTTCATTTAAAATAGCTCAAAAACTTTGCCAAGAAAGCTCAACAACTTTTGTGATCGGATTTTCACTTTTTGAAATATAGCAACCCTAGTTCATGCCGCTTCACATCTGCTAGTATTTTAGAGTTGACATGGAATAGTATGCAGCATTTGATACATTACATGCAATAGAGTTTGACAATATACAGCTAACAGTCCCTGAGCAGGAGTCTACAGTTTTTGGCTGACCTTGGTATCCAAGCCAAAAATTGTGGGTTGACAGGCTTTCGGCTGCCCCTTCCAGCTTTGGCTAATGCTCGGCACACGTGACTTGTTGTACTATACAAGATAATAAAGCTATAAAACCAGCCTAAAATTCAAAATGTCCTGTTGGCATCCATCTGTCTCAGGAGACAAATGACATCAAACACTGCTAGCAATGACCACTCCCCACATCAAACGGGGGGCAACTTTTGCGCTGTCACACGCAGCCCTCTGGATCCCAGAGCAGCCCCTGGAAGCTCGGTCTGGCGTCATCCTCCCCACGCTGGATACCTGGCCCCAGGCTGGATACCTGGCCAATCCAACCTGGGGAGGTGTTGCCAGGGGTTTGGCCAGGTATGGAGAGGGATCATGCAGCACACACAATAGAGGTGAATTTACCTGAGAACCAGCAGTCGGCTTCAGAGCTTCTCCCACCCTCCACACCCTCATTCAAGTCTTATTTTGTAGGTTAAGCTCTCTTTTTCGCAGGTACGCAGGTGCTGCTATGTCAGGGCTGCTGTTGAAGGGCCGGAAACCTGCATTGGCAGGTTTCACCTTTCCCGAAGCAATACGTCACAACTTTGGCAGTTTCAGGCCTTGGGCAGAATGCTAGTCTATCTTCCTAGATGGGGTGTGTGTGGAGCGGTGCCCACGCCCCCTTTACGATGGCGATACCAGGGTTCCCCCCATTAAAGGGATCTTGAGGGGAGGCATTGTCCATACGCTAAAGGGTTGTCATTGCTCTCCCTTCCAACAGCGGTGAACGGGGGGGGGCCCTCTCTGCTTGAGCATATGGTCTCCAGGGCCAGCCCACCCCCACCCCAATTCTGGATAACCCTAAAGTCTCCCAGATCCCCGGCTGGGGACTGGGAGGGAGAACGCCCAAGGTCTCCCTACATCTGAATCTTAATAAAGTTGTGGCCAATTTTAATCCCATAGTGAGTTGTCATTGAGTCATTATTCTGCTTGAGGGTTGCCTGGGGTTTGGGGGGCTCTGCCTGTCCACGCAAATGCAGAGTCAACAGTTGCTTGTCAGGAGTATGGGCAGGAATCAGGCTCTGGGGCCTGTAGTGCTTTGCAGGACTGGGGCCTGCCTCAGCTTGTGCTGGAGAAGCAAGGAGTGGCTACTCAGGTGAGGCCACTTGATAACTCACTGCACCTGGTGGCAGGAGCTGGGAGGGATAAAAGCTCAGCATTTCCCTTCAGCTCTTTGCCACAGCAACGCGATCCCTCCCTTGTTGCATCTGGCCTCCTGTTCTTTGATCCTTCGCCTTGCTCCTTGGACCTTCGCCTTGCTCCTCGACCCTTGGACCTTCACCTTGCCGACACCTTGCTCCTCAACTCCTTGACCTTTGCCTCCGCCTTGCTCCTTGACCCTCGGCCCTCGCCTCCATGACGCCCTGCTTCCCAACCTTCGGTTCCTTGACCCTGCGACGGCCTGCTGCTGGACCCTCAGCCCTGCACCATCCAGACCCCGTTCCTGCTTCCACACCACCATCTTGCCCCCGGTCCTGACGTCCTCAGGCGGGCCTGCTACCTCCCGCCGACCAGACCGTGACACTGCTAAGGTCTGAAAATACCTGTAGAAAGGTGAATACATACAGGAACACATGAAGCTGACTGGTCAGGCCACTAGTTTGCACTAACTTACTGTGGCTCTCCAGGATTTGAGATAAGGGACATTCATAGTCCTTCCTGAAGATGCAAGGTAAAGGCTTTACCACTGAGCTAAGAAAACAAATAATAATGATTTATTACTACTATAATTTATAAAATTTGTATATCGCCCTTCACCTGAAGACCACAGGGCAGGTCACAACATAAAAATACAAAACGAGAACACAAAATGCACAATAAGAACACAAACAAGAATATAAGCCAGGCTTCCTCAACCTTGGTCCTCCAGATGTTTTGAGACTACAATTCCCATCATCCTTGACCACTGGTCCTGCTAGCTAGGCATCATGGGAGTTGTAGGCCAAAAACATCTGGGGGGCCGAGTTTGAGGAACCCTGATATAAACAAACCAATCCCCCTCCCCTGCCACAAAGGCATAATTAACCCGACTGAAAACAAACACTAGAACTGAACCAAATCTACTCATAGCTTTTTCACAACATTTTGGTCAGTGCTGAAGGTGTAATGTTTTGTTGATGATTCTCCAGCAGTCCTCGCAAAATTTGTCACTTCTTCTTTCATTGCCCTTATTCTCAGTTGCATTCAGTTTCCGACAGTGACACCAAATCTCTTTGCCTGCACAAAGGCAGGATGTCATCTCATGCAGTACTTGAATCCTGACTGGCCGCGATCTCAGCTATGATGAATGGAAGACAGCAGGATCTCGAAGGAGGAGCTCTATGGGGAGTTGGCTTCAGGCACCAGGCCTGTTTGCAGACCAACTCTGCGTTACAAAGATGTCTGCAAACGAGACATGAAGGCTGGCAACATGAACCCTGCCCTGTGGGAATCCCTTGCAGATGACCGCAGTGCTTGGAGACAGACAGACAGACAGGTTGTGTATCCATAGCAGTGACCACAGGAGGAATGACTGCTGTGGAGGAGCAGAGACAGAAGAAATGCCACAGGGCATCTCCAGCAGCACAACCGGACACAGTTGCAACAAAACCTGTCTCTCCTGCATCTAATTCTACAGCCACAGCAGGCACTGTAAGCTACCGGTAGTTTGACTTCACCCCCAAAGGCCCACTCCTCCATCTTCGCCCGAGACAGACAGATGTCAACACTATGCCAGATTCCTTCACATTCTCCCAGCAAAAGTTTAAAGTGAAATGCTGAACGTCACAGTTGCATAGCTGCCAAGTTTTCCCTTTTCTCGCGAGGAAGCCTATTCAGTATGAGGGAATGTCCCTTAAAAAAAGGGAGAACTTGGCAGCTATGCACAGTTGTACAAAATGAATGAAAAGAGACAAATGATTACGGTTACATTGTTTATAGGGAAGCAGTATTTTAAACATCTGGGCCCCTTCCTCCTCCATAAACGGTAACAATCCTTCGATGAGGTCTTCTTAATTTAAAATAACACTAAACAGCAGAGGGCACTCTGAGCTCAATTTTGGGATTTGGGAGATTAAACCTTTTTTGCAGCTTTCAATGACATATTCAATGCAAAAAGCCAGCCTAAATAATAAAAATAAAATATATTCACTTTTCTATTGTTGTCCGTTCGGGAGGAAAGGGTGGCCATCTCTGTTGTAAATGCAAAGTTATATGGCAGCAAACCTTTGCAGAAAGCTCTCAGTTTGAAGAATGGCTCTGAATGTCACTGAGCATTAGGTGCTCAAAAACTGACCTTTTGGGAAGAGAATCTTGGCTGTACAGACAGAGCAGCAGATTTCTAAAGAGCCACCCAGATCTTTAAATCAAACCTGAGGTTATGGATCCGGGTGACAGTTTTATGCATGTCTGAGAGCTGGCCAAATATTGTGGCCCGTCTGAACCCTGGGTACGATGGCAAGCTTTGTGGGAACAAAGAAGGGAGACAGACAGCATGCTGGGATCCATGGACTTGAAATGAATATTGGGAAATTGTTTGTGGGCACCGGAGGCAGCCACCCAGTACATCATTCAGAACCAGCGCCCCCAATCCCCTGGAAGTTTCACAAAGGAAGGGTGGGGCGACTGATGCTCTGCGTGATACTCTGAACTCCATAGCATGGAGTTTCCATATCTCATGGAAATGGTTGAGTTCTTCAGGATTATTCCAGAAACACAGACAAGCTCCCCCCTCCCCCCCCCACAACCCGGAAGTGCATTTAGCTATATCTGTTCGGATTTTACATCATCATCACCATCACCATCATTTTATTTGTATGCTGCCTTTCCTTAGTTAGAACAATGCTCAAGGCGGCATACAACATGATAAGATTTACATAATTACCATTCATTCATAAACTTTATTGCGCTAGCCAAAGGCCATGGCATCGTTCACAGGGGGAAACAAAAGGAAAAACAGCAATAACCATAAAAACATTTTTTTAAAATTAGCACCGGTGCAATAAACCATTGTCAAGTCTCCTAGAGATTATGTGTTGCATAAACTAGAATAGCAGGGAAATCTCAGGTAAAATATGCCAGTTTAAATGTCCGAATCCCCAGCGGCTGGACGAAGGTCATCCATGGAGCGTCATGACCGAGTTGAAATCTGAACCTTGTCTCCCTGGTCGTCATCTGATATTCTAACCACTGCACCACACTGCTTCTCATTACTCATATATTACACATGTAGGTGAATATATTAAATATATTCAGGATAACCAGGGCTGCAATCCTGTTCCCATTTGCCTGTATAAACTCAGTGAGATCTTCTTCTTCTTCTTCTTCTTCTTCTTCTTCTTCTTCTTCTTCTTCTTCTTCTTCTTCTTCTTCTTCTTCTTCTTCCTCTTCCTCTTCTTCTTCTTCTTCTTCGACAAAGTATTAATCATAAATAAATAAGAATAAAAATGTGCACCCAACCACTGAGACCATTCCATTGCAACTATTCAACCTCCCAAAATTTCAATACCTCTTGCAATGGTTTGACCCCTTTCTGTTTTAACAGTACAAATTCTACAAACACCTACCATATCTCCTCAAAATCATTTCTCCTACATATTCCCCATCTTACCTTAATGCCACATGTTAATTTATCATTAATAGCTATATCCCACACCTCTGTATACCATTCTTCCATTTTATTTTCTGCTGGCCACTTCCACTTCCTAGCTATAATAACCTGTGCAGCTGTCAATAAATTTCTGAGCAAGTCCTTCACAGCCTGCAAACCCTTTCCACCCAATCGTAATTCAATAATAATGCTACCTCTGGACTTTCGGCCAACTTTAACCCATTGATTTCTGTTATCTCCTTAAACACCCTTTGCCAGAAAAATTGTACATATTTACACCCCCACAACGTGTGAACATAATTTCCTGTTTCCTAGCATCCCCTCCAACATAACACCGGATATTCCTTGTTTATTTGATTTAATCTGACTGGTGTTAAATACCATCTCCAAACTAGAGACTTACTTCTGATGAGAAATGTATGTGAAACCAACCACCACTGATAAAATGCTATCTGTGCACCATTCTTACAACATCATGGGGAATCAGTGGCTCCCTGAATGTTGCTGGTTTACAACGGCCATTGTCACTGACCATTGACCATGCTGCTTGTGGTTGTTGAGAGCTGAAGTCCAAACAACATCTGGAAGGCCACTGGTTTCCCCCCCCCCCTGCTGTACAAGGCGGTGGTAAAAAGAACGTAAAGGAAATTAACTATAAGGAAGTGCAATCCCAAAAATATCCAAGTTATGCCTAGGTTTTATTTTCAGTTGCTGGTGATATTCTCAACACTGAGGGTAGACATTCCATAGTGAATACACAGATTGCCAGATTCTCCTCTAATTTACCACAATAATTGGCAGTCTGGCAGCACTCTGGGAAACCAAATTGACTTACCTAATTCATGTTAATGTTGGCTCTTGGATCTAATATTTCTTGCTCCCCAAATGAAATAAATAAATAAATAAATAAATAAATAAATAATAATAATAATAATAATTTATTATTTATACCCCACCCATCTGGGTGGCTTCCAACCGAATATTAAAAACAATACAGCATCAAACATTAAAAACTTCCCTTCAGTTGTCTTCTAAAAGTAAAATAGTTGCTTATTGCCTTGACATCTGCTGGGAGAGCGTTCCACAGGGTGGGTGCCACTACTGAGAAGGCCCTCTGTCTGGTTCCCTGTAACCTCACTTCTCGCAATGAGGGAACCGCCAGAAGGCCCTCGGTGCTGGATCTCAGTGTCCGGGCTGAATGATGGGGGTGGAGACGCTCCTTCAGGAAAGGAAGGAAGGAAAGGAAGGAAGGAAGGAAGGAAAGGGAGGGAGGAAGAAAGTAAAGGAAAGGAGTGAGGGCTCTCAACCACTTCAAAGGGTTGTTTACTCAAAAGTATGTTCTACTGAGTTCAGTGAGGCTTACCCACTACTAAATGTGGTTACAGGTAGGTAGCCGTGTTGGTCTGGATCGAAGTAAAATAAAAAAATTCCTTCAGTAGCACCTTAAAGACCAACTAAGTTTTTATTTTGGTATGAGCTTTCGTGTGCATGCACACTTCTTCAGATACAGTGAAATGGAAGTTTCCAGGCACTTATGTAGAGAAGGGGTGGGGAGGGGTGGGGATGGGGAGGGGGGATCACTCAGAAGGGTGGTGGAAATGGGTGATTGACTGACTGATAGCTGTTGATGACCGCAAAGGACTGCAAATGGTTTTGCATGAAAAAGCAAGGGTTGAGATGGCTGAAGATCGCTTATCATGTATAATGAGATAAGAACCCGATATCTCTGTTCAAACCAGGTCCCTCCATGGTTTTGAGCTTGGTGATAAGTTGCAATTCAGCAACTTCTCTTTCCAGTCTATTTCTGAAATTCTTTTGTAGTAAGACAGCTACTTTGAGATCTTGTATAGAATGTCCTGGGAGATTGAAGTGTTCTCCTACTGGTTTTTCTGTCTTCTGGTTCCTGATGTCAGATTTATGTCCATTTATCCTTTGGCGTAGGGTTTGGCCTGTTTGTCCAATATAGAGAGCTGAAGGGCACTGTTGGCATTTGATGGCATACACAATGTTAGAGGATGAGCAATTAAATAGTCCTGAGATGGTATGTTGGATGTTGTTGGGGCCAGTAATGGTGTTGTCTGGGTGTATGTGGCAGCAAAGTTGGCATCTGGGTTTATTGCAGGCTCTGGTACCAGTGTCCATGTTAAGTCTGGTGGTTGTATTATTGTGGGTGAGGAGTTGTTTAAGATTGGGTGGCTGTCTGTAGGCAATGAAAGGTCTTCCTCCCAGAGCTTGAGAAAGGGAGCGGTCATTGTCCAGGAGAGGCTGTAGATCTCTGATGATGCGTTGTACTGTTTTAGCTTGGGAGCTGTATGTGATGACTAGTGGTGTTCTGTTATTTTCTTTTTTGGGTCTGTCTTGCAGCAGGTTCTCTCTAGGTATCTGTCTGGCTCTGTTGATCTGTTGTTTAACTTCATCAGGTGGATATTTTAGTTCTAAAAAGGTTTGCTGTAGATCTCTTAGGTGAGATTCTCTGTCTGTAGAGTTGGAACAGATGCGGTTGTAACGTAAGGCCTGGCTGTATACGATGGATTGTTTGGTATGTTTGGGATGGTAGCTAGAAGCATGTAGATATGTTTGTCGGTCAGTTGGTTTTCTGTATAAGGTGGTGTCTATACGTCCATCCTGTATTTTTATAGTAGTGTCCAAAAAATGTATTTCTTGCATAGATTGGTTCATTGTTAGGTTGATGGTGGGGTGAAAGTCATTGAATGTCTGGTGGAAGGTTTCCAGGGTCTGTTGTCCATGTGTCCAGATACCGTGTTTCCCCTTTTTTAAGACACCGTCTTATAACTTTTTTCCCTCAAAAAAACACACAGTGGCTTATTTTCAGGGGGTGTCTTTTTTTTTAAAAAAAGTGCTGGTACAACTGGGACCCACTGGCTCAGGATGCTCGGTGCTCTCTTCTGCACATTGCTGGGCGCGTTGTTGGCGCTGCCAGTTCCGAGCGCCTGCAGGGTGGGGTGGGGGTGGCAGTGCTTTAAACCCCCAACCCTGTAGAAAGCAATGGAAGTTATGGACCGTAACAATCCTTAAGAGGCGCAGGTCTTAAAAAACCCCTGGTATCACCCTTGAAGCACAGCCTTCCAAAGTCAGGGGGGAAGAGGTCTGTTTAGACAAAGGAAAGGATCGGGGTGATTCTGTGCCCTGGGACCCACAGAACTACTTTAAAAATCCCAACCTGGGGTGGGGGGTCAAATAGTGAAGCCCCATAGCCCTGTAGCAACAGAAGGCACATTCTGAAGCACCCGAGCTGTTCGGTTCCATAAAAAATCCAGGAATTGTAAAATTAACAACAATAATGGGGGGGGGCACTCTATCCAAAGAGTTAAGAAGGAATGGGAAAGTGTTGAGTTATATATGGAAAAATATGGAAAGGAAAGTTAGTTAAAGATAAAAAATAAATAATTATCGCAAGGGGAAAAATAACATCATAAAGGGTAATAATATTAAATATAAAATAGACAACACAACAGAAAAAGCAAGTATATGACTAAATGAGATCGCACAGGAGTGAGGGAAGTGGGGAGAGAGGGAGGGGGGTAAGGAATGGAAGGAGACAATGGTTGGAGGAGGGTATAGGGGGATGAATTAAAGGAAAATTAAGACTGAGAAGCGCATGGTTTTTGTTTTTTAAAGATGCAAAGGCTTGCAATCAGCCAAAGTATAGAGCCCAACTTCCAAGAGACTGCGATCTACTTGCGGATTTATAAACTGGAGGTGATCTACCCCCGTTTTATTGGTGTTCAGGTCAGAGTTGTTTTTAGAGAGAGGAAATATCCCATTTTTGAGGTTAAAGTAAAAGTTCCTGACCTTTTTTTTATAATGAGGAAATGCTGCTAAAACTCTGTTCTTCATTCCACGAAGGGGAGAGGGGGCGGGGCCGGGTGCTCAAAGACAAAAGAAATGGAAAAGGAGATAGCGATCAACTCCAGCCTCGCATTCATGCAGCCGTCGGGAGAGGCAGGGGCTGCAGCCGAGTGCTGCTTCACAAACAAACGGGGGAAAGTGCTTAGAACCCAGAGAATCCAGCTGAAAAACACGAAGCAGCAACAGCAATTGCACACACACCATCCCAAGCCAGCACAGTAACCAAGTCCCAAAAGCAAGAAAGGACTCAGCAAACACTGCTGCGGCCGGCGTTGCTGCTGCTGACTCGGGGAGCTCAGTGATCTCTTCCGCACAGCGCCTATCACTATGGCTTATTTTCGGGGTACGGTTTATATTTCTCAAATGCTTAGAAATGCTGCTATGGCTTATTTTATGACTACGCCTTAAAAAGGGGGAAACACGGTAATAAAAATATCGTCAATGTATCGCAGGTACAGGAGAGGTTTGAGTGGGTAGGAGTTAAGGAAACGTTGTTCTAAATCTGCCATGAAGATGTTGGCATACTGTGGGGCCATGCGGGTGCCCATGGCTGTGCCGCTGATCTGGAGGAACAGGTCATCACCAAATTTGAAGTGGTTGTGGGTAAGGACAAAGTGGCAGAGTTTGGTAGCAAAGTCCGCTGTGGTTTTATCTGAAATGGTGTTCCTTATGGCTTGTAAACCATCATTGTGTGGGATGTTGGTATATAGAGATTCCACATCCATAGTGGCTAGTATAGTATTGTTAGGAAGATTGTTCAAATATTGTATTTTCCTCAGAAAATCTGTGGTGTCACGTACGTAGCTGGGAGCACTGATAGCATATGGTTTCAGAACAGAGTCCATATAGCCGGAAACACCCACTGTAATGGTGCCAATACCTGAGATGATGGGGCGTCCTGGGTTTCCTGGTTTGTGTATTTTGGGTAGAAGATAGAAAGTTCCTGGCCGAGGTTCCGCTGGTGTGTTTGTGAGGATCTGTTCTTGGATGTGTAGGGGTAGCTCCTTAATAATTTTGTTCAGTTCTTTTTTGTATGCTTGTGTGGGGTCTGAGTCCAATTTCATGTAAAAGGCAGTATTGGAAAGTTGTCTGTGGGCCTCTTGGATGTAATCAGTTTTGTTCATGATGACGACAGCTCCACCCTTGTCTGCCTCTTTAATTATAATGTCTGGGTTGTTCCTGAGATTTTCTATGGCTCTCCTTTCAGCATGGTTTAGATTTTGTTGTAAGCGATGGTGTTTTCTGGTCACATCCGTTTGGATTCTGTGGCGGAAGCAGTCGATGTACAGATCTAGTGTGGTATTGCGTCCATCAGGAGGGGTCCATGTGGAGTCCCTTTTTGTGTAACTTCTTTTCGGTGGTAGTTGGTGGTCAATGTTCTGTTCATTGATGCGTTTGGAGGGTGATGGTTGTTCCCCAGTAAGTTGAGAGGTGTTGTGTTGTGGGGATGTAGTTTGTTCTACTTTGTCTTGTTCTTGTGTGTGATGAAAATACTCCTTCAGGCGTAAACGGCGGAAAAATGCTTCCAGGTCCCCGCAGAACTGAATCATGTGTTGGGATTTGGCAGGGCAGAATGATAGTCCCCGTGAAAGGACTAAATGTGTTTGGGACTGCAAAGTTAGAAAACTGTTAGTCGATGAATAATCCAAATTAGGGGGGGAATCAGATTTGCAACAATATTTGCAATCCATTGAAAAGCACTACACAAGGTCATGTCAGGTGATATGAAAGTTTTGTCTGTGCTGCTAGATCTGCAATGGCCTGTTTACCTTTGCATATTAGCACTGGCTATTGAGACAGCTTATAGAAAGCACATTTTGTCTGTTTTGCTGGCAGTGACACAATGACACTCATGACGATATACAGCTTTCACGCATGTGGGTAGGAACACACCTCTCCTATGACATATCGTGTAATGATGTGGGTGCCATCATCATGATACACATCCATGGCCATCTGCACCAACTATAAGATGAAAAATAGCATAGGAGCAGTTGCTGGGCACTAGCAGCCATGTTCCTGCCAGGTGTCACGGTCCTGCCTGGACCTGTACAGCACCACTGGATGTTTTCAAGTTCGATTGATGCTGCACCAATGACACTTTGTATCCTAGGCTGCAGCTCCCCTTCTCAGATGACACAGACCAGGATATGATTTAAAAACAACAAGTTTAGTTTATTTATTGGTACATATGCGTGCGGTTACTGGATTGATAATATTGTACATGAACTTAAAACTGTTGCCTATACCGGCCTATACCTTCTAAGTTATACAACACAACTAGTTTTATATCACACTGCTATCCTGTCTGTCTGTTCCTTCCCCCCAATACTCCACCTAGCTCTCTGACTCTCACTACCCAACCAACTCTGACTTCACTAACTCACTCAACTTCAACTCCAACTGCAACTCAACTCCGAACTGCCACTCGGGAGGGATTTTTATCCCTTGGCTGAGCCCGCCCCTGAGGGTTCTAACTGTCCCAAGCTTAACCCCTTACATGCTGGGTCCTGACTCAGGGCGAATCGCCACACCAGGAATATATGAAGCAGGCCACAACAAGATGTGCTAAGATTCTACATTTGGATGGTCATGCAAGCTCTCACACCACAATACGAAAGCTTCTGGAATTGGAGATTTCAGTTTCTTGCTAACGCCATGGAAAAAACTGGTCCGCACTAGAGAGAACATCGTGCCATCCACACAGGGAGAGCTGGCAGGGAAGTTTCTGTTATAGGCACAAGTTCACTACACACCAGAAATGTATAGTGAGAAAACTGATGCTGTACCTGTTAAAAAGCTATTGTTGGGCAGTATGGATTGTAGCCTTGGGCGTTGTTCCAAGGGGATGTATGAAATTCACCATAGTTCTATAAATCATTAGCATCTTGCACCAGTTGTTTTTAATGAGCCAAAATGAGAAGTCTTGTAAACTAATTTGAACAAATACGGAGTATTACTCGCAGCAGGAGACCACAGACATCAATCAGCGTGTGTGAAACTTGGGTTCTGAGATATTCTTGTATGAATCTTTCATCTAAAAAAAGATACTAAGAGCTCGACAATAAATCTTGACAAGATTCTCATGTGGGTGAATGCTCCAGAGAAAACTGACGCCTCATTTCACTGTGTTAAGGTAATAAAAATATTCCATTTTCCAAGGCCAAGACTAAAGAGAACCTACCTGCTCATTAAAGAATAATGCAACCTGACTGTTTTACATAATGTTTTGTAAATTAAGCTTGACTGTAGCTGCTTTTATTATCAAGTCTTTTCTAAACCCCCCTGAGAAAGACCAGCTTTGCTTTGAAAAACTGAGGATTTCACAAAGTTGCACGAGTTGGAAAGCCTTCTTCAGATGTATTCTATGATAGGAAAATTCCAAGCTACTATCAAATCTCTCTCTCTCTCTTTCTCCCTCCCTCTGCTTTAGGTTAAATCTGCCTGAAGCCACAGAGGAGGTCTCAGCACAGTGCTCAGTGACTCTCTGAAAAAGCATACAAATCAGAATTGGCACTTTCCTCCAAAGAAAACTTTGAAGAGTCGCTGTCCACTCGGAATGAATGAGCTGCCTTCAAATGCAAGAGGATGCTAGTGTTAGGCTACCTTCAAGGTTCAGAATACCCCGAAGCACTTCAGGGGGGAAAGAGTATTCGACAGCCTTAAACCATGGATGCGAAGAGCCTTTTAAAATCCAAAAAAGAATTTAAACTAGAAAAAAGACAACTAAGGAAGAGAAGCTCGGAGCAAAATGATCATTATTTGGTGAGAAGAATTCCTAACATATTGTATACGTTTTATGGTCTCGGTGGTGTTAATACTATTTGTTGGCTAAATTGAAATGCCCTTCATCCAAACTGTATTTACATGGCTTTTCTTTGCTGGAATGGGCAAGATCCTGCCAAAAGCACTTTTGAGTCCCATTTCTTTTAATCGGAAAGAATTACAGATGGGTTTAACTCTCTCGTCGAAATAAAGGGGACCGCAGTGTGCTTAGATCACACATGCTGGAAAGTTGGCCTGTTGTGCTTTCAGATTTAAGGCACAATTAAATGTATGAACAGGAGGAAGTGTGAAAACAAGGACTCCTTGATGCAACATTGCATAACCTCCATGGAAACAAATCAGAGCAAATGCTCAATAAATAGTTGATGCTGTCTAACCACCCTGCAAGCTTTGTGCAAACAAATTTGGGTGAATGCTCAATAAACAGATCATCCATAGACTGTTTGGCAAAGCAACCTTCTGGCAGTCCTTTTTGCAGGTGGACCAGTTACAACAAGCATACAAGAATAATGAGGAGGAGGTCACAGTGATTGATGGGTGTTAATTTTCTTTCTTTCCCATAATTGATGATATAAATATGTGTATATGTGTTCTCTTCAAGAACACTGTCCAACCATCTCGTCCTCTGTCGTCCCCTTCTCCTTCGAGGACAGTGTTCTCGAAGCTACGAACATGAGTTTGACCAAACTGTGGGAGGCAGTGGAAGACAGGAGTGCCTGGTGTGCTATGGTCCATGGGGTCACGAAGAGTCGGACACGACTAAACAACTCAACAACAACAACAACAACAACAACAACATGTGTGTTCTCTTAAGTAATGTATGTGGTGATCAAACCTCTGATGAGGTAATGTATGTGGTGATCAATTATTATTATTATTATTATTATTATTATTATTATTATTAATCAGATTATTATTTTCCATTTTGTAGTGCTTATTATTTGAGAGCCTTTGAGAGCCAGTGTGGTGTAGTGGTTAAGATCGGTAGACTCGTAATCTGGGGAACCGGGTTCACTTCTCCGCTTCTCCACATGCAGCTGCTGGGTGACCCTGGGCTAGTCACACTTCTCTGAAGTCTCTCAGCCCCACTCACCTCACAGAGTGTTTGTTGTGGGGGAGGAAGGGAAAGGAGATTGTTAGCCGCTTTGAGACTCCTTCGGGTAGTGATAAAGCGGGATATCAAATCAAACTCTTCTTCTTCTCTTCTAAGTCACTTTGAGATGCTTGTGTGAAGTGACGAATAAACTTAAATAATAGTAGTAATCTGTGCTATTTTTCTAGAAACAGAGATGCTGGAAATCACCATGAATGCCTCCCTTGTTCTCTTATAATGCTGCCCACCTGAGAGGTGCCAGAACTGAGTTCCGGTGAGTTCCGGCTGAAAAGAAAAAAGCTCTGGTAGTAATAACAAGCTATTAACACTGTTGGATAACAAAAACTGAGCAATCATTGAAATGTTGCACCTCTGTGAGAATCTAGCCAACAGTGCTGGATTTCTCCCAATCATGGGCAGCCACAGAAATTTTGAGTGGGTGGGTGTGTAAATACTGCAAATAAATGTGCATACTTACATATATACATAACTGGCAAGTTTCTCAGCAAACAAATACAGTGGTACCACAGGTTAAGAACTTAATTCATTCTGGAGATCCGTTCTTAACCTGAAGCACCACTTTAGCTAATGGGGCTTCCTGTTGCCACCGCTGCGCAATTTCTGTTCTCATCCTGAAGCAAAGTTCTTAACCTGAGGTACTTACCTTCCAAGTCCCGGACTGCAGAATCTGGGACGGGCAGCCGTGTGACACCGGAAGTTGCGTCGACGTAACTTCCGGTGTCGTTTTGCCCTTCTATGGGAACAAAAAATGGCCGCTGCTGGCTTTGATGCATGTCAGGAAGTGCGTCGACGCAACTTACGGTGTCGCTCTGCCCATCTATGGGCACCAAAAATGGCCGCCGCCGACACCGGAAGTCATGTCTATGCAATTCCGGACATGCGTAGATGCGACTTTTGAAGCTGGCAGCGGCCATTTTTGCTGCCCATAGAAGGGCAAATCAGAAAGAAAAAAAATGGCCGTCGGCAGGAGAAAATAACGGAGAAAAATGGGAGACTAAGTGATACGGGGGACCACCGGGAAAAGGTAAGTAAAAACGGGGGTTTCCCGGGGAAAACGGGGTACTTGGCAGTTATGTATGAAGGGCATTATAAATAGGTACTATTTCTGGGTTAGCGGAGACTGTAACCTGAAGCATCTGTAACCCGAGGTACCACTGTAAGTAGAACAGTGCCTGGACATTTTATCACCTATCTCAGGTTCTACAAATGCTAGAAACTTACTCTTTTCTTTACAACGAGGGCTAGAAATCAGGAACTTGTGCTACTGGTGGTGGATGATAGCACCCCATTACTGAGTTGACCACTTAACCCTCCATCAAGGTTGGGGCTCATCCAGATTCCCGTTGGCCCTGCTGCTTCACCCTAGGAAAACCCACGATTTAGCACTGAATTGGAACATACAACATTTGGGTTTTCCATGAATTGCTGTTTATTCCAATTTAGTGCTAAAGAGAGGGTTTTCTATGGGAAAGCTATGGGGCAAAGGCACAAGCCCTGGGACCCATGCCTGCCAGATGTCAAGGAAATAAATAACTATCTGATTTTTAGAAGACACCTGAAGGCAGCCCTGTATAGGGAAGTTTTTAATGTTTGATGCTTTAATGTGTTTTAATTTGTTGGAAGCTGCTCAGAGTGGCTGGGGCAACCCAGTCAGATGGGCAGCATAGAAAATAATAAATAATAAATAATAATAATAATAATAATAAATAATAATAACATTAATAATGGAAAGCATGAGACAGGAGCATAGCTGCCAAGTCTCCCGTATTCCCCGGGAAACCCCTGTTTTTCCAGCTGTTCCCAGCCGAAAAAAACGGATTTTTTTTGTTTTTCCCCGGTTTATTATGGCACGGCGGCCATTTTGGAACTGGGCGGAGCATGCTCAGAAGCGACTTTTGATGCTGCTTTGCCCAGTTCCAAAATGGCTGCAGCGCGACTTCTGGTGTGGCGGCCATTTTGGAACAGGGCAGAGCAGCATCAAAAGTCACTTCTGA
Source organism: Zootoca vivipara (assembly GCF_965207765.1). Taxonomy (NCBI): domain Eukaryota; kingdom Metazoa; phylum Chordata; class Lepidosauria; order Squamata; family Lacertidae; genus Zootoca; species Zootoca vivipara. Next base: position 7,907,121 of record NC_142591.1, read on the forward strand.
GCATGCTCCGCCCAGTTCCAAAATGGCGGCAGTGCTACTTCCGGTCTGCTACTTCCGGTCCAGTTTCTTATTTCTCAGGCTGGAACTTGGCAGGTATGGACAGGAGACAAGTGCAAAACTGCTCAGACCCATGTTTTTTGGTACAGGACAAGCAGATGTGTGGATGACCCTTAGAGTTATTAACATCAAAATTGGTTATACAGTCGTACCTTGGTTCTCGAACAGAATGCATTCTGGGAGTCTGTTTGACTCCTGGAACCGTTTGAAAACCAAGGGGCATCCTGCAGCCAATCAGAAGCCACGGAAGCCGCGTCACACGTTCAGCTTCCGGAAATCGTTAGAAAACCGGAACACTCACTTTCGGGTGTTGATTGTTCAGGAGCTGATTTGTTCGGTAGCCAAGGCATTTGAGATCCAAGGTACGACGCTTCATGCATTTGTATTCCTATCAAAGGCAGCAATAGCAACAAACAATTACAGGATATTTAGACTTACTTTAGTAACCATTAATGCAATCCCATTACCCAGTTTGGGGGGCTTGTGCCACACCCATGTTAGACTCTTGCACCCACCTCCCCTTAAACAGAAAAGGTTGGATTTGCTCTCTAAGTTAGTGAAAGAAAACACCGGGACAGTGTTGTTATTTGAGTGTTAATATCGGGTTGCAGTGAAGTAAGAGTCCATGTGTCTGTGTTTCTAATCAGGGGATTGCATGCAAAATAGCAATTTGTTAGTGGAAATTACAATGTATGTCCTCTTAAAGGAACCTGGAATTAGTTTACATCTACAATAGTGAGAAATGGAATTATTTCACATATGTATAGGGGTTTCAGTTTCATATTCCATCTGATTGACGTGTCCGAATTGGCCACCACCATGCTAGGTTTCTGTATTTATTAAGGAGAGAGAGAGAGTGAGAGTGAGTGAGTGAAGGGAAGAAGTTCTTATTTTCTATTATGATATTGTTCTCATAGTGCTATGAAACAACCCTTTCCTTTTTAAAATAAAGTAGCAGCAAGTCAGGGTATTAAATTAAAGTGGGGGAAAAAACTCTACCAAGTCACTTAAGCACATTCATTATTATGGCCCTTGCCACCTCAGGCCACTGGAGAACTTATAATTTAGTCTGCATTATGCAGTTTGAAGTGTTTTATGTTCTGCATGGGAGCAGGCTGCAATTCAAATATCATTGGCCATGAAAAATATGCACATACATTTAGCATGGAAAAATCTCCAAGGGCATGACAGAAGAGACGGGCACATGTTGCCTCAGCGTGATGGGGAATTTCTCTGAATTAATCATTTGGACATAGTTTATCACCATTTTAGAGTTTTGCCAGAGACATTTCCTCCCCATTTGTCGGAGAAGCTTATTATACATGCACATCTCCAGAAGATAATAAGGCCAGAGCCTTTGATGCTTAAAGGCAACTGGCTCTGTTAGATTCTGTTATGACACAGACAACTTCTCCACTGACAGAGCCGTTCAGATAACAGGAGTAATTGCTTATTTTATTGAGTTTAGGGAATTGTGTTCCATTCTCCCTCCTTGCCTATTACATCAGTTATTATGACCTGTCTTCTGTCATAATTTAGTGGGGAGTGCAGAATATGCATTCTGAAAGCATTTGCTGAAAGAAAAGAACGCTCCATTTAAATATTTTGCCCATATTCCCAAAGTGCATATAGTATAATTTTTATAGGCTTACCTGAAGCTCCATACTGCTATTCAGGATCGTGTTTGCCAACGTCAAAAAATGGCTTGTGTTTTCAGTGATTCGGCGGCACCCTTTGCGAAAATATTGGCCTGGTTGTTTATGTTACTCTCTCAGATGCAGTGATGAGTGAGTGATGAACACAGCTTGCCACCCAAACAATTGAAGGTTGTTGTTGTTTTTGAATAAAAAATGGCTTACCTGTCACTGCAGAACCCCCCCCCCCCAATTTTCTGTAAGCAAAAATGGAAACAAAAAAGATTCAGGTTAGAGGAGGGGTAAATCTCTACCTATTGCCATCCCCACTCCCTCAAGCTAACCCTTTTTTTAGAAACTTGCAGAAGATTTGGGTACTTGTAGGGAAAGGGAAGACTGTGGTACAATCCCCATTTTCAGTTAGACCCATCTAGCTCAAAGGAGCCTAATTCAAAATGGGCTCCAACTTGATAGCTTCACATTTTGAGCTTCATCCACTTGAAGCAGTGGCAGACCTACATTTTTGGGTCTCTGAAGCTTGACCTGTCATGGGGGCCCCCTTTGCAACCAGCAATGGTGTCTGCGTAAACACGGTTATCTTCTTCAATGGGGTTGTTCCACGACAGATCAGCACCCCTTTAAAACATCTTTGCTACTGGCCCTCAAACTTTGGGATTGTTGAAATATATACAACAAAAAAATAATCAATTTTGAGTCGTGCAACTCAAATCAGGTCTACTAGATCCCCAAAATTTAAGCAGTGCAAGACTAAGGTTGTTTCTGCGGCCCCTCTGGGATTAGAAGCCATGAAGCTTAAACTTAATTTCATAATTTCTGTCCTTGACTTAAATACTCAACACCAAATCTAGGTCTTGCGTCCTCAGCGACATCATCACACAGAAAGATCTGATGGACGACATAACATTGGAACATAATTTCATCTTTATGAAAGTCCTAATAGGCTGGGACCAATCTTCTGGACCATAAAGAAGGCTGATCACCAAAGAATTGATGCTTTTGAATTATGGTGCTGGAGGAGACTCTTGAGAGTCCCATGGACTGCAAGAAGATCAAACCTATCCATTCTTAAGGAAATCAGCCCTGAGTGCTCACTGGAAGGACAGATCCTGAAGCTGAGGCTCCAATACTTTGGCCACCTCATGAGAAGAGAAGAATCCTTGGAAAAGACCCTGATGTTGGGAAAGATGGAGGGCACTAGCAGAAGGGGACGATAGAGGACGAGATGGTTGGACAGTGTTCTCGAAGCTACGAACATGAGTTTGACCAAACTGCGGGAGGCAGTGCAAGACAGGAGTGCCTGGCGTGCTATGGTCCATGGGGTCACGAAGAGTCGGACACGACTAAATGACTAAACAACTAAACAACAACAACAACAACAATCTTCTGACCAATCTAAGAAGAAGAAGAAGAACTTGTCGATCATACCTAGTCTGAATCTAAAATATGATATATCATGTATTCGTTCATTTATTCATTATTTTGTTTGTATGCCACCTTTCCACAGTTAAAACAATGCTCAAGGCGGCTTACAATAGGAAAAGATTTACACAGCTACAAACATAGCAAAGTAGTCATAATAAAAATTAATAAAAAACATTAAAAACTACATAACCAAATCGAACAATTTCCACATAAAGATACAAAGAGTTAATATCAGTATATGTATATGTACAACCAAACAGTGGGACTGCTTTTTCCTGGATATCCAATGCATGGAGAACAGTGTTAAAACAGACAACAAAGAACCCATTTCATACTGAGAAAGTATCGCTGGGCATTCACAAATTCCTCTGAAGCTATGGTGCTCATTCACACACACATACTGGAGACCCAGACACAGAAGTGATTCCATGTAATCCTCTGCAAACTCAAAGAGGTAGTATAGTCAAGTTATTGGCTTGGATCTAAGGAAGCCCTTCCACTTCAGTCATGGAAAGCATGTTGTACATCTCATGGTAAAAAGTGTAGGAAAACAGACCCCCAACGCAAATACGATTGTCCACTTATACAAGAGCTTGACCCCAAAACTTCCGTATACAGAAGCATGGAAACATCTAGAACTCAGTATGCCTCCTGCGACGAACCCCCTCGCCGACGTTGCCAACAGATTATGAGACAAAAGGGTACAGGGGTAAAGCAATCCCCACTCAATTCCTTACGCCTTAAAATAAACTCCTGAAGTCTGGGCTTCTCAGTAAAGAGAGTCTAATTCCAGCTTTTGTGGCCTGATCTCACAAACACTCAGGGCTATTTGAATGAACAACCCCTTGCCTACAGAACAGGGACTCCCTCAACTCAGATCTCCACTGTATCAGTCTGCCATATCACCCTGGCAAACTTGTGGCGCTCTAGGTTTTCACCATACTGCCCTTCCTGTGTGACTCTAGAACACAAACTATCCCCTTTTCCTTAGGTAAGCATAGCTGCCAAGTACCCCGTTTTCCCTGGGAAACCCCCGTTTTTACTTACCTTTTCCCGGTGGTCCCCCGTATCACTTCATCTCCCGTTTTTCTCTGTTATTTTCTCCTGCCGGTGGCCTTTTTTCTGATTTGCCCTTCTATGGGCACAAAAAATGGCCACCGCCGGCTTCAAAAGTAGCTTCTACGCATGACCGGAAGTGCGGTCGACATAACTTCCGGTGTCGTTTTGCCCTTCTATGGGCACAAAAAATGGCCGCCGATGACACCGGAAGTCGCGTCAACGCACTTCCGGTCATGCGTAGAAGCTACTTTTGAAGCCGGCGACGGCCATTTTTGGTGCCCATAGAAGGGCAAAGCGACACCGGAAATTACGTCGACGCAACTTCCGGTGTCACACGGCTGCCGGTCCCGGATTCTGCAGTCCGGGACTTGGAAGGTAAGTTTTGCCCTTTTCTGAGTCTCCACCTCTGTGAGTTTTAATACGCTGCTGGAATAACCAAGACGATACTCTTTGACACAAAAAGAAGATGAATTTTATTTTCTTGAGAACATAGGTTTTTCTTTTCTTAACGATGCATAAGTTTACAAGCTTAGTTACAGTTCTACATTAACTCTGTCAGACTTTAACTTCAAGTTATCCTAAGCCTAACCTAAACCACCACTATCCTGGACACACACCCTTCTTTCTTCTTCCCTCTTCGTCACCAACCTGCCAAAACAGTTATTCCCTCCTTTTTAAACCGGGCACCTTCCCGCCTCCTAAAGATGCGCTGTCAGTTAAGTTGGAGGTGGTTTAACTCTTTCTAGTCCAGGGTGTAATAAATCTTCCATCCTGGGGCTAATCCGTTACACCTCCTTTTTTTTGCAAGAGTAATCTGAAGTAATTTGGCTCCACAGCGGAGTCACTGTGCTATACAGCTAAATGGAAATGTGTAATTCTCTCGATGAAAATCCCAATGCATGCAAACAGACTGACCCTGCAATCCTACACAGGCATACTCAGAAGTAAGTATTGCTTAGTTCAGTCCCCAATAAATCTATATAAAGGAATTCTGTTTGCAGGACTGGAAGGACATCTGCAGAAGCCACTGGAAAGCTTGCTATCAGAGACTGGTCAGACAGCGCAGTGCTAATGGACAAGTGTCTGATTCACAGCAAGACAACTTTGTATGCTCAGGTCACATCCTGCCCACATGTACATACATTCTACTTAAGATGGCTCATGCTGGTTCCTGTCCTGACTCCAGCATTTCTGAGAGCTGGTAGTGGGGATCTCATTAATGGCTTCGGCCCAGTATACCTGAAGGAGCATCTCCACCCCCCTTGCCAAGGGGTCCAGCGCTGAGGGCCTTCTGGCGGTTCCCTCATTGCGAGAAGCAAGGTTACAGGGAACCAGGCAGAGGGCCTTCTCTGTGGTGGCGCTCGCCCTGTGGAACGCCCTCCCATCAGATGTCAAGGGAAATATACAACTATCTGACGTTTAGAAGACATCTGAAGGCAGCCCGGTAGCAGGAATTTTTAAATGTCTAATGTTTTACATTTTTTTATGCGCTGTAAGCCGCCCAGAGTGTAGGGTATCCTGTATTTTTTTGGTCCATAAGATGCACTGGACCATAAGATGCACCTATTTTTTAAAGGAGGAAAACAAGGGGGAAAAATATTCTGGCTCAAACCTGGCGGTGGCGGCTACAAAGGAGGAGAAAGCAGCTTGCGGGCTGAATGTTCCTCTTCCGTACCTGCAGCCGCCAGCAGCAAAGGGGCAGGGGGGAACATTCCTTCTTCCTCCCCCGCCCCTTTAAAGCCAGGTGAGGAGAAGGGGAGGATGCTATGGTCTGTCTCTTCTCCCCAGCTGGCTTCAAAGCAAGGGGGGAGAACCGCTAGCGCCGTGCAAAGCGTCACGGCAGCTCTCCCCTTTTGGGCCGCTGGTTCCGCCCCCCCGCCTCTTGCTGCGTTCAGTGAGAGACAGGCGGCGGTGGGCAGGTTTGTTTTTGTGAACGGAGGTGGCGGGGAAGAACCAACAGCACCTCCTCAACCCCACCCCCCGCTTCTCGCTGCTTGCTTGCCAGGGAGCCTTCGCTCCATAAGACACACCAACATTCCCCCTTGCTTTTAAGGAGGGGGAAAGTACGTCTTATGGAGCGAAAAAATACAGTAAATAATAACATTATTATTATTAGGACTTTTTTTTTTAAAAAAAAAAAATATTTTTATTAATTTTTTCCAATTAAAACCAATTATATCACATTCAATATTTCAAATTATACACATATATATATCAATCAAACCGAATGTTATGCCAAATCATCTAAATAATTTATTTTTGGGTTCCCATGCTTCAAGAAATTGGGAATTCCTCGCAACTGTCCACTGCTGTCTTATTTCTAAAGTTCAAATCGTCCTCCAAGCTCATAATATTCCAAATCTTCCCCTTACAGTCACCTAGATGTTTTCCACTTTCATCCAATTGTTCCAGCTGCTGAGATAAATGTCAAACGAAGTTTCACAGATGTTCTTTCTCCTGTGTGAGTTAATCAGTCCAGCCTCCCCATAAATCTTCTTAGTGGAGCTCCCTGTTGCGACGGAGTAGCAGCGCCATCTTAAAAGGCTCAAATCACTTTCATTTTCTCTCATAGCCATGAAGATTTACGATTTATTTATCTTTATAGAATTTACAGCTTTTTCAGGCAGGAGACCCAAACATCCAACCATGAACTCTTGGTAAATTAATGGATCTCCTTGCCCTATAGCTGAACTTAGCTTCAGGTCGCTGCTCCAATTTAAAGTGCGTCACAGCTCATAAATCCTCCGAACGCGTCCAGAACTCCTTCCGTCTGACTAGGGGGGGGGCTTTTCTCATCGGCAACTTCACATCTTTAAGAAATATGCTCAGTAACAACAGCTATAAAGTTCAACTCACACAGTCTTTTGCTTCTCTTTCACTCCAAACAAGCCAGGACATCGCGTCCGGGAAGATACGAGGCAACAATATGAAGAAAAAATAAAAACTTGCTTCCCTTATCGCTCCGTCCCCATCAATCCTTCTTCCAGATGCCGTACATTCTTTGACTCCTCTCGCTCAGCAGCATAAAATTCTCAGCAGTAAACAGCGCTTCTTCCCCTCCTTCTGAAGTATGTCCATAGATTTAAGCCTAATTATCTTCTTTAACCATGGAAATCCCCGCCATGCAGATTAGCGTCCGGGAGTCCTGGCCGTCGTAAGTGCTCAGCCCAAGCTCCCCCCACTCCAAAAACAGTCGGAGTGGGTCTGGGGGCATCGCGGGCCAGCGGCCCCTCTCCGTAACCCCCGGAGAGGGTAGGGGGTTGCCATTTACTCCCCTAGCAACCGCCAAATTCCTTACGAAGGTCAGAGAGATGGAAAACAGGTCCGCCATTCCTGCAGGCGGAAACCGGAACCCCTATTATTATTAGGACTTGTCGACATTTCTACTTGTCCCGGCTTAGAAAGCCACAGGTTAGAGTGGTTTTCTGCTTGAGCCGCACTTTCTAGGCATGGGTCCAAGTGGTTTTCCCTTTGCATGGGGGAAAACCCACTCTTCAGCTCTAAATCGGAGTAAACATCAATCTGGACAAATCTGGAAGTTGATATTTGCTCCAACTGAGCGCAAAAGAGTGGTTTTCTCTGGTGGGTGGGTGGAAAGCAGCAGGACTAAAGGAAGCCATTAGAAGCCTATTTTGGCATTAACTGTATACATACACTGAGGGGGCTGATTGGGCCTGCTGCAACTTTCCTCCCTGGCAGGTTTATAGAATCATAGAGTTGGAAGGGACCGCGAGGGTCATCTAGTCTAATGCCCCTACAAGGCATGAATCTCAAATGAAGAATCCCTAACAGATGACCATCCAACCTCTGCTTCGGGGAAGGAGTCAGCTCCATAGTCTAACACAGTGTTTCCCAACCTTGTGCCTCCAGCTGTTTTCGGACTACAATTCCCATCATTCCTGACCACTGGTCTTGCTAGCTAGGGATGATGGGAGTTGTAGTCCCAAAACATCTGGAGGCACAAGGTTGGGAAACACTGGTCTAACAGCTCTTACTGTCAGAAGGTTCTTCCTGATGCTCAGTCGGATTCTCCTTTTTTGTAACTTGAAGCCATTGGTTCAGATCCTACCCTCCAGAACAGGAGAAAACAAGCTTGCTCCATCTTCCAGGGGACAGCCCCTGAGATATTTGAAGATGGCTATCATCTCTCTTTTCAGTCTTCTCTTTAGCAGGCTAAACATACCCAGCTCCCTCAACCGTTGAGGAATCACAAGCTCACAGCCTTCCTTAGTCTCTTTTTCTCTCAGTCTCCCTCTCGCTCCTGTACCTGTTTATGAAGCTGGACCCAATAGGAAGATTCCGTTTTAAACAGTAAATGTTAGACCAGGAGAGAACATTTTAATGAGTTTGCGTAAAGTTTCCTATTCAGGCGAAGGCATTTAAACAGGTTCCCCTAGCAGAGCTAAGGTGAAATCATTTAAACAAGGGCACACACTGTACCGAAACGTAGAGCTCAATTGAAGGCTTTTAAAGGGGTGTTTGCTGAAGTTACTGATTTCTGTTTTTAAGGACCTGCATCACAAGACACGGAACAGTGAATTATAAGCTAATGGATGTTCTACTGCACTCCAGTGGAAGGAACAACTTTTGGAAACTTACTAAGTGGGCACTGATTTTTTTTTATAAAATAGTTGTCTGCCTGCTGTCCAGGTCCTCTAAAGATGTTAGCCTTGGACTACTTCCACTTTCAATAAGCTAGGGAACACAGTGGACAACTCCTTGCTGACACATCTCTGACACAGCTGAACAGCTAAAAACATAGGGGCGGGGGAAATCACTAGGGTTGCCATATTTCAAAAAGTAAAATTCCTGACACCCACAAATTTGTGGAGCTTTTTGTTTTTGGGAACAAACCTAAATTGTTGAGCTTTTCTGGGCAAACTTCACTCCAAAATGGTGACTTTTTAAAAAGCTTTTGGAGCTGTTTCCACTGTTTTTTTCCATCACAAAATTCCCTCCTAACACCGTTTTAACACCTGAAAACCAGGACATGTCAGGAGTTTTTCTGACGTATTGCAAGCCTACCTTTTACACTTAGACTCTGAAGCCTCCTTGACACCATATAATTTGGAGGTGGTGTTTCCACACATGGAAGAGGCAGTAGGGTTTGTATTGATCACCTCTCCCATGATGTAAGGCATCTTCCCCACTCACAATGTGTAGACGTTGAGCACAGATGTCTGCAAAAGGGAAGCCTACACATGTAGACCTCTATGGGTTCAGGAACCCTGATTGCGCATGGTTGCTGATCCTGTGGAAGCCTAGCCACATGGAGGTGTAGACACGTAGGGTTCTCCTTAGCAACATGGCCACATTCAGCATGTGGATGGTTGGACAGGAAATCTGCATTATGTTGAAGGTGGCACAGTTGCATCAATCCACTGCACTGCTTCTTCACTGCATGGATGTGCAGTTACACATTAGCAGCATGTAAGGAGGACCCAGGTGGCGCTGTGGGTTAAACCACAGAGTCTAGGGCTTGCTGATCAGAAGGTCGGCGGTTCGAATCCCTGCAACGGGGTGAGCTCCTGTCGCTCGGTCCCAGCTCCTGCCCACCTAGCAGTTTGAAAGCACATCAAAGTGCAAATAGATAAATAAGTACTGCTACAGCGGGAAGGTAAATGGCGTTTCCGTGTGCTGCTCTGGTTCTCCAGAAGCAGCTTTGTCATGCTGGCCACATGACCCGGAAGCTGTCTGTGGACAAACGCCGGCTCCCTCGGCCTATAGAGCGAGATGAGTGCCGCAACCCCAGAGTCGGACACGACTGGACCTGATGGTCAGGGCCCCCTTTACCTTTACCTTTAAGGAGGACATAAGAGTGTTCCATTTTTAGGCAACCCTGCTTATACAAAAAGCAAAAAAAAAAAAAAAAAGAGGGGGGGGCGCATAATAAAAAAATGTACATAGATATTTGTAGTTTTTACAAGAGGCAGACATTTCCAGAAAGTGTTATAAGCTTTCATTTCATTATCCCCCCCCCCCTGCGCTTTTACTATTGAGATTAGTGGGCACAATTTAGTTAAGGCCACACACACACACACACACACACACACTATTGAAATCAATGGATTAAACAGTTTACCCCTGAGTAATTTATTTTAGTGGGTCTCAGGTGCAGTTAAGTTTCTCTGGATCATTTCCCAAATGTGTTCATATTCAAATTACATTTCTGATACTCTTCATATGCTACTTTGTTTAATACACAAAGATCAAACAGGGTTTATCTTGCATTTTCATGGATATTATCAGATTAGATTGCATATTGACACAATTGCTAATCACAAGAAAACTGATCAATGATTATTCCTTTGGATGCAAATAAGGCATTTGGGTTTAGCCTGCCTTTTTTAAATTTAGAAAGACTTACTTTTTTTCAGCTTTCAACATTAGCTGGTTTAGGCTGCTAATAGGATGTGTTTCTCTTCTTTTCACCTACACATAGAGGAACTCACCGAAAATGTCCTCTATTTCTTCTTTTGTTTAATCAAACACTACAATTATTATATTTTGTTATTAGAAGCAGTCCTGAAATAACTGCAATGTGTTACAAAGAGCGCACAATAAAACAGTATGCTAATTGTTAAAGAACAGTCACACATTTACATAGCATTTTTTAAAAAATGTTCCAACCGGTTATGCATTTGGACATTACAGTTATACCCAATGGCCCAGTCATTGGTGACCCTCTGGCTTGTTTGGTCTTAAGTCACCCACTAATTAGAGCCACACGCAGGTGGCGCTGTGGGTTAAACCACAGAGCCTAGGGATTGCTGATCAGAAGGTCGGCGGTTCGAATCCCTGCGATGAGGTGAGCTCCCATTGCTCGGTCCCAGCTCCTGCCAACCTAGCAGTTCAAAAGCACGTCAAAGTGCAAGTAGATAAATACGGACCGCTGCAGCGGGAAGGTAAACGCCGTTTCCATGTGCTGCTCTGGTTTGCCAGAAGCGGTTTTGTCATTCTGGCCACATGACCTGGAAGCTGTACGCCGGCTCCCTTGGCCAATAATGCGAGATGAGCACGCAACCCCAGAGTCGGTCACGACTGGACCTAATGGTCAGGGGTCCCTTTACCTTTACCTTTAATTGGAGCCACAGGGGCAGAGGTTCTTCAGTTCTACATTTTCCTCAGCAGATGTAGTGGATGAATCTGTGTCTTCTACATGGGCAACTGAATCTCAATCCTTCTTCCTGGAGTTCTTCCGTTGAACCTCATACAGTCCAAAAAACGAAGGCCTTATAGAGCCTCAAGCAAGGCGCAGCTCTCACTAGACCTTCCCATGTCCCTGTTTACCCCAAACTCACATGTGGGGATCTTTAATTTGTAGATCCATGTCCTGGTGGCTATTCCACCATACCGACAGACTCTTTACTTTAAATTTATTGGGAGAATTAGTTGAAGACTGCTGCGTCTCAGCCCAGGTGAGAGTAAATTCGAAGAAAATATAATTTGTTTGTTTGTTGTCAAAATGGCAGGCAGTGAGTAAAATGTCTCTGTGGCTTGAAGCATCAAATGAGAAGTCAGTCAGCCTGAGCCAATAAATTACTTCCTCCGCTACTTTGGCAAAAGGTTCACACTCATTTCCCGCCCCGGGCCCCACAAGGTAAAGTAGCAAGCTAAAGCTTTGGGACATGTGTAGAGTTCCAGCTGAAAGAAGCTTCTTGGGAATGCAACACATCCCTTTATGCATGTCCACTAGGCTTTTCACATGTCACGAAAATTCCTGAAATGTCCTGGTTTTCAGGTGTAAAAAATGGGGTTGGGGGGGAATTTTGTCGAAGCGGCAAAATGTCAGGGAAAACCCGGGTGTATGGCAATGCAGTGTAGTGATGTATGGAAGTGAGAGCTGGACCATAAAGAAGGCTGATCGCCGAAGAATTGATGCTTTTGAATTATGGTGCTGGAGGAGACTCTTGAGAGTCCCATGGACTGCTAGAAGATCAAACCTATCCATTCTTAAGGAAATCAGCCCTGAGTGCTCCCTGGAAGGACAGATCGTGAAGCTGAGGCTCCAATACTTTGGCCACCTCATGAGAAGAGAAGAATCCTTGGAAAAGACCCTGATGTTGGGAAAGATTGAGGGCACTAGGAGAAGGGGACGACAGAGGACAAGATGGTTGGACAGTGTTCTCGAAGCTATGAACATGAGTTTCTCGACAGTGTTCTCGAAGCTACGAACATGAGTTTGACCAAACTGCGGGAGGCAGTGCAAGACAGGAGTGCCTGGCGTGCTATGGTCCATGGGGTCACGAAGAGTCGGACACGACTAAACGACTAAACAACAACAAATGGCAATGCAATGGAAAAAGCAACAGAATCAGTTCAAAAAACTTAAAATCACTATTATTATTTGGTTTAGTAGCGCGGTCATACCCCATTTATGTATCCCTCTGATGCCTTCGGTTTTATATTTTTATGTATCCCTCTGATGCCTTTAGTTTTATATGTTTATCTTTGTATTGAGAAATGTTTTTTGTTTCTGACTATCGGTCGAATAAAGTATTGAGATTGAGACTATTATTATTTTTGTGGGGTAGGTGACCAAAGCTCAACAATTTGGGTTTCTTTCCAAAAGAAGCTCAAGAACTTTGTGGGTGTCAGGAATTTTACTTTTTGAAATATGGCAACCCTAGTGATCCCCCCCTATGTTTTTAAGCTGTTCAGCTGTGAGATGCTGCTTATTCTGATTTGAATGCTTGACTATGATCTATTTGTTATCTTCCTGTCTATAAAAATATCACAGGACTCATGTATTTTGGTTAAACTAGACTCCATCTTAGCATTTTCATTGGTGAGTTGGCTGTCCCTCCAATTTTCTCTCCCCCTTTCCCTTGTTTGTAATGTTTACTTCCCATTAGGAAAATGTAAACCTATATAGGTTGGGCTTGTTATTTCCTCTCTCTCTTTTTTTGACAGCACCTAGTTCTTAGGGGCATGTTGTTGTAGTCATGGTGTGTAGTTTGTAGACACATTACTTCTCACAATCTCTGAGTTTTAAACCAGCAGACTTTCCAATCCTTGCTGTCTGCCACAATTCCCCAAGGTAGATTCTGCCCATGCCATCCATCTTTGAATATATTTTATATGTTTACACAATGCTCTCTTGATCAGAGGAAATTTTATTTGAAGCGAGTGCTCTTTAAAGCTATTGATGCATATAGATATGTCTAAAACTTGGCTCCAGTTTAACTATTTGACTGGCTCTGAAAAGATGCCTTGTTGCAATGATTTTTAAAGACTTTCCCAGAGTAAATCTAATCCCATTCTTGCAAAGGTGGTAGCCAATAGGTTAACTATAAACAGAGAAACATGTCAATTTTTTGTATTGTGAGGTCATTTTCACATGAAGAACAGAGCCTTCTAATGAAGATGTGTTATCTGCCATTCAGAAATCAATGCTCCTATAGCAACTGGTATCGTTGAGAAATGAGAAAACATTGGCTTTTAAAACTCTTTAGACTCATGGATCACCTGCTTGGGTATTTCAAAGGTGATAAAGTAGTATTAGAGGTTATAACTGGTGAACAGCAATATACCATGTGTCCTTTTTAAAAAAGGGTTGATAGCCCATTTGGGCTGGCATGCTTACCCATTTGTAGAATTACAGAATTGTAGAGTTGGAAGGGACCGTGAGGGTCATCTAGTTCAACCGCATGCAATGCAGGGATCATTTTGCCCAACATGGGGCTCAAACCCATGACCCTCAGATTAAGAGTCTCGTGCTCTACTGACCGAGCTAATCCTGATATAACTAAGAGGCTATGCATAACTGTCTCTTCTTTCATCTTTGAAGCCATACATTAAACAAATTGCTTCTGTCTTTCTGTCCGCCAAAGAATTTGCAACTATTTCCTTATTGAATCTATTATTTAAGTGCCTTTTAGCGGCCATATGCTTCTGGTCCCTCAGTTGCTCCCATGCCAATCACTCTAAAGGTTTGCATCCCTAAGGCACGAGCTGTCCCATGTCACAGGAGTAGTAATTTACATGAACAGTAGCACTTAGATATTCCCTGAACAATGTTGGTGCAAAACCAAGAGTGGCCAGCAGCTATCCCTTGTATGTGTGTGTGAGTCTATTGCTGCAACACAGATGTTGTTATTGGACTACAACCCGCAACATCTGCAGTCCACTTAGCCGATGATCGTGGATGATGGGAGCTGTGGTCCAACAAAATCTGAGCAGCCAAGATTGAAGAATGCTCCAGCTACAGCGCCTTTGTTTCCTAAACATGTATCTTAATCTGGGGTCAAAGGAATATTTGCTGGGCAGAAACAGGATGGCTCAGGAAGCTGGTCTGTTCTAGAGAAAGTTTCATTCGGATGCAATGGCTGTCAAAAGGAGATTTTTCAAAAGTACTAGGTTCAAAAGAACTTTTTGAAGAGAAGACATGAACGGAGCAATGATGCCTATACTGCAGTGTTTCTCAACCTTTTTTGGGCCACGGCACACTTGTTCTGTCAAAAAAATCACGCGGCACACCACCATTAAAAGACGGGGCAAATCCTGGGGGTTGGGAATGGGTGGGGGACTGAGGAATAGGGAGGGTGGGGAGACAGGGGGGAAAGGAAGTAGGTCGACCCACTGGCACACACACACACACACACACACCAAAAAATGAGACTGAGAGAGGTCATTCCCACAACATTTACCTGCTTTGCCAGCCCTGGATGAGGTTGGTGTACTTGCTGAGAGAGCCCTCGAGCACCGCCTCCGTCGTCCTGCCTGCTGCCAGCCCCCCGCTCCCTCCTGGGCTGGCCGCGGCTGAGCTGGGGCTGCTGCTGCTGCCGCCACCTCCCTCCGGCCTCCCCGCTGGTGTAGCCGCCGCTGCTGCTCCTTGGCGGCCTGAGAGCCCTCCCCGGCTGGTGGAGGAGGATGGCGAGGAGCCCGCCGAGGTGGGGCGGCTGCTGCTGCTCTGGAGTCCCCGCCGCCCTGCGCCGCTGCCGCCGCTGCCTTCTCCAGGGAGCATGCGGGGAGAGCGTGAGGAGGCGGCCTTGGCCATGAAGCGCTGCCTCGCTCAGGGAGAGAGCGCGAGGAGATGACGGAGAAACACCCTTCGCGCCCTCGCGCCCTCCAGACTGACCCGGCCGGCTTCCTTTCCGGCGGGTCAGCGCTGCCTATTGGCGGCCGCAAATCGCCCTTCTCGTTGCCTCACGTCACGGCACACCAGCCACCGTCTCGCGGCACAGTAGTGTGCCGCGGAACAGTGGTTGAGAAACGCTGCTATACTGTATACAACTGCAGGGCATGAATAAGGTGAGGCAAGTGCAAGGCAACATAGAAGAAGAAGGAGAAGGAGGAGGAGAAGAAGAAGAAGAAATAGAAGTGTGGCCACATAACCTCTTTGCTTAATGAATAACAACTCTGCTTTCTTAGCTTTTTGGGCAAGGTGTACTACTAAAAGCGAAGAACGAAATGAAGGCTTAGCGTACATCCAGCAGAATCGCCAAATAAAGAAATTTCCATGTAAAACTGAATGTTTCTCCATTTTGGGGTGAATATTTTAGTATCTTCTTTAAATATTTTAGGGAAAAGGAAAGATGATTGCACACTTTTTGCCATTTGCTTCCCCCGCCCCTTAAGCATTCTCCACTCGCTCGTTTCCAGAAGGTCATCTTTGAGATGTACAAGCCAGCCCCCTTCATTTAGGTCTCCTCTTAACATTCATATTTAACTTTCCTTTCATTCCGTGGCCTTTATTAGCCGAGCTCCTGGAGCTTGTAGCACATTTTAAACAGCAACACTGGGAGGATGTAAATGCAGAATAATGTATCAGGACTCAAATTTGCATGGTCAAATGTCAAAAAAATTAGGTCTTCCCCAGAACCATGTCAAGAGAAATAACATAAGTGGCCGGCTCAACAGCAGGCCTGCCATTTTCAGTTAGTTCAAGCTGTCATCTCTGCCTAGGAGTGGAAGCAGTGGTCATTAGCTTTAACTCTGCAGGGGGAGGTTGCAATTCTTTTTTTATTGTATAATATATATAGGTCCTATTTTTAACACTGCATGACAGTTTTTCACAGAGCACCCACAATGTTATGGCGCCTCTTTGACACGGAGGTGGTGTTTGGGGCAGTGAGGAAAAAAACCCGAGAGAGACAAGGAAGAACCTTCCCATCATATATTGTCAGCCGGAGCGTGCAAGAACCAAGTTGCCGATTGGATAAATACTCATTTAGAGTAATCACTTTATTTCAGGCCTGTAATGACATTAACAAGCTTGGAATACAGGGAATTACATGAGCCAGAACAAATAATTGAATATTCCGCTACTACAGAACGTGGCGCAGAGTCTGACTTAATGTCATGCCATTTTGGAAGCCAGCAGAAGCATGCAATTAGATAATAAGCTTAAAAAGCATAAAATTGACACAGTGAGTCCAAAAAAAGAGGACTATTAATAGCAAAGTGATCAGCTTATAAATTCCGCAAAACAGGAAAATATTGTTTGCATGTTTGTTTGTTTTTTTCATCAGAACGATTAGCTGAAACGTTGGCGGTGTAGAAATAAAACCTAGCATGGAAGTGCTGATTCATAACTAGTATTTTGGCTGTAATCCTATACACAGTTACCTGGGAGTAAGCTCCATTGGACTCCATAGACTGTACTGAGTAGATATCGATTGCCGGAAAGGGGGGGGGGTTGTGTGTGCATATCCTCAGATTGTTCCCCTAGGGCCCGTGCAAAAACACTGAAAAACTCAAACTGCTTTGAAACAGTTTTATGTTATATTTTCTTTTTATGAACATATTCTGTTGGAAGCCACCTAGAGTGGTTGGGGCAACCCAGTCAGATGGGCAGGTAAATATTATTTAACAACATTTTTGATGAATGAAGAACATGCTATTTTGAATATCTCTCTGTCTCTCTAAGCATTTAGGGGGTCAAACATTATTCCTTCAAGTACATGTATTATATATTTTGAACCATTCCCCCCCCCCAAGAGTTCAACGTCAGTAACAAAGATTTAAGAAAAGTTTTTCAATAAAAACAGAATATATTTACCATAGCTGCCAAGTCTCCCGTTTTCCCCGGGAAACCCCCGTTTTTACTTACCTTTTCCCGGTGGTCCCCCATATCACTTCGTCTCCCGGAAGTGCGTAGATGCGACTTCCGGTGTCGGCCATTTTGGTGCCCATAGATGGGCGGGGCGACACCGGAAGTTGCGTCGACGCACTTACGGTCATGCGTAGAAGCTACTTTTGAAGCCGGCGGTGGCCATTTTTGGTGCCCATAGAAGGGCAAAGCGACACTGGAAGTTACGTCGACGCAACTTCCGGTGTCACACGGCTGCCGGTCCCGGATTCTGCAGTCCGGGACTTGGAAGGTAAGTATTTACACACATACATACCTACATGGCTGTTACCCCACTCCTTGGAAAGAAAGTCCAGCCTCATTGTTTGATGGATTTCTCTAGGAAGAAGGTTCATCAAAATACCTCTCAAAGTGTCCGTGTTGCTTCAATTTGGAAGATGGATGCTACGTTCAAAAAAAGTGATTTTGTGCACATTCATATGGGAACAGCGGACAGGGATAGCTTGTGGTGTGTCAAACGCACACTTTCAATAGGTGAAAATTATTACTGCTGCCCTCTGGCCCTCAAATTCTAGGACAAAACACCAAATCTAATACGAGTGTCTCCTCCTGCATATATGAATCCATATTCATTCCCATCATACCCTCTTCCATCAACACTTTTGGGTTTTGTTGACGTAATCAGTGTTTCCAGTTCACCCCTGTGTCCTGTTGTTAAGAACAGAGGTGGATAACACTTTTCTTATGAAGGGCTGTTGACCCACGGGAAAATCAATTGGGGTCACAGTGGATGGCGGACTGATCCAGAGCCAAACAGGGACAGAGTTTGCAGCACCGCAGGAATGCACAGCTATCTCCTGGGCACACACAATCATATCCTCCCCCCCAACAAAGTGGAAGACAAAGTAATTCTCAGTAGGGTGGTCTTGAGCAGCAAGAGTGGCAATATGAAACTGGAGGCTTACCACCTCAGGTTTAGATGCTGTGCCATGCTTTCCCCATTTAGAAGCCCCTTTTCATGTTCCACTTGTGGAATGGCATTCTTCTTGTATATCTGGGCTAATCTGAGAAGCCATGGGCAATGTGGGAAGAAAACAAGGTGCGGCTCCTCTCCATGACAGTTCCTGGGGAGGCAATTCAAGTGAGGGCTCCTCCTACAAGGACAGGGTCTTTTGCGTTAACCCCCGCCCCGCCCCCCATGTCACTGGGCCAGCTCCTGTCTCCACCATAGCCCACGCTGAGGCCGCCAGTCTCCACTGATGGCAGCCACGATTTCCATAGCAACGAGCTTCCTCGCTGAACTTTGGCAAGTTCTGTTTGCTAACTTCAGCAAACCAGCTTCCATTTGATCTCCTTTAAACTCAATTTTTATTTTTATTTTTTGCAAAACTGTTCCTATTAACCATTCCTTTCACCCAATCCTTCTTTGTGCTGTGTGATTGGCCACCTAAATTGTATAGCATTGTCTCTGCTCCCCGACTGGAACTTCTGAAACAGAATAACAGCGCACATGATGAATAATGAATAACAGATAGTCTTGTTCACACATGAATAGTTTGGCTTGCATGAAAATGTGGATATTCACATCATTTTTCAGCAAGCTGCAGCATTTAGAAATTCCTCCTGGAAGAAACTGAAAATAAGGACTGTGGGTACAATAGCTTGAGTATTCAGATCACCAGCTCCCCTCGCCATAATTCCTCTCACTAGCCTTGAAAATGTTAATGGGCTCAACTCTTGAAAACATGTTGTTGGTCTCCCTTGGATCATTCACACACTTTTTTATTTATCATTCAGACTTGGAATCTTCCTCATCTGAGGAGCTCAGGAAATACTATAGCAACAGAAACCTGGAAAAGGTATTTTGCACGGCATTAATTTTGTCATTCATTCAATATTGTAATTTTTCAATGTTCAAAGTGCTTTCTGAACATTGTCTGGCTAATCCTTACAACAACCATACAAGGTAAGCCAGCATTATTATCCCCATTTTGCAGAAGCGGCAGCTTGCCTAAGACCACCTAGTGAACTCATGGTGCAGGCAAGGTTGGAACCAGGGCATTTCCAGTTCACAGCTCTGTCTTGCAGCTGCTATGTTACACTCATTCTTTATGTATTGTGTTTGTGTCTTGCCAGTCTCCAAGGAGCTCGGGGTAGCACTCTCTTGTTTTATCTCCCATCGGGGCAAGTGGAAGGTGCATGCTCACTTGTGAAGGCATGAGCAGTAACAGCCCTGGGTGGAATTCAAAACAGCACTAAGGAGATTGCTCTGCCAGTGTGAGCAGTTCGGCTTGCCTCCCCTCTTTTCCTGCTTCCACTGTTCTAGGGGTTCTCCTCCCTGCACCTCTGAGCAGATTTGGAGGGGGGATGCAGAAATGTGTGTGTGTGGGGGGGGGAGAATGTGGAAAAACCTGTTTTGCTGGGGGACTCATTCCGCTGGCTCCCACTAGCATACCTACCAAGTTCCTGTGGGAAAAATAAGGGACCGGACCGGAAGTAGCAGACCGGAAGTAGCGCTGTCGCCAGAAGTTGCACTGCAGCCATTTTGGAACTGGGCAGAGCTGCATCAAAAGTCACTTTTGAGCATGCTCCGCCCAGTTCCAAAATGGCCACCGCGCCAGAATAAACCGGGGAAAAACAAAAAAATCCGTTTTTTCAGCTGAGAACAGCTAGAAAAATGGGGGTTTCCCGGGGAATACGGGAGACTTGGCAGCTATGCACTAGCGCAACTATTCAGTTGAATCTAGGCCCCTGTGGTGCTCAGCTGAAATTGTTTAATTTTGGACTCTTTTCAAATTGGGCCACTCTCTATTTTTTATGGGAGATTTGCCCTCCAGTATAAATATCTTCTAAGAGGAGCCATAAAGCCCTCCACTTTGGATTGGGCCCATGGCATGGAGGGAGGGCTCCACGCCTTCCCCCCAAATTGCCCTGAACCCAGTAAACAGCTCCAGGGTGTGTATGAAATGGAGCTCCTTGCAGAACAGTAGGAAGGAGTTAGACCCTTTTGCTCATGCCTTGGCCTCAATTTGAATGACCCCCATCCATTGCTTTTAGAAGAAAATTACACCACAAAGTCCATTCATGAATCCACTATATAATGTTAAGACAGGCCCCTTGCCTCTCGGCTGCAGCCTCACACCATGAGTCCTCCCTGAAACAGCCCCTCTTTCCTATATTCAGCAAGGGAGCCCATGGTTGGGAGGGTCCAGAGTATCCAGTGACCACTAGCTTAAGGCTTCTGCAACACCACACATGCTTAGTAGTGTCCAGGTCTTGACCCTGAAGCATATGGTTGCGGTGCTTAAGGATGGGCTAATCTGTCCTCTACGGTTTCTCTGTTTTTCATTTCCCGCTCTTCAGTTCAGCTCTCCGTATTTCCACATCAGTTTGCATAACGACGACAAGAAAGTCTTCACGAAAATTCACCAGCCTTTTAATGCAAATTTCTCCAGATACAGTTATTTGGATGAAATTTTGCCTCCAAGGTGGCACTTCTTCTATTTGGATGATTCCAAAATGTTCTCTGTACCAAAAAGCAATCTTCTCACAATTTTCTCCCATTGAGGAGTATCCCTGGCTATTAAGAACACTTCCATTCAACCCAAAGTGAGAACCATAATTGCTTCAAGGCAAATCCACAGGGACAGTCCATAATGGTAGAGTTTGCCTTTCCCTTGTTCCTCTGTACTCTTTCCAGAGAAGTTCCCTACTTGTGCCCAAGTTCTGTTCCTATCGAAAGCTAAATGAATATACTGTATTCTAAATTGGCATTGGTTTGATCTTTCCAGTACAGCAACAACAAAAATGTGAAATCTTCCCTACAGGTGGGAATCCCTAGAGGTAACTATTGAGGCAACCCTGATTGAAGATGAACCATGTTGCTTGTTGGAAAACAGTTTATTTCAAAGCAATGAGGTATAACAGAATTCATTCCTCTGGCACTTGGGAAATTTGTGGCTGTTGGGGGATGGCAGGGGAATATGTTTGATGTTACACATTATATGCATTGGTGTATCCATATTGCTAAATAAGGTTTGTAATTATTTCAGCATGAATAGGGAGCCATCAACTATCAAACATCACAGGGTTTTACCATCATGCGACCTCCCATCTTTGAATGCCTGTCAAATTCTTGGCCTGTTCACCTCACCCACCTACCTCCCTCTCTCTCTCTCTCTCTCACACACACACACACACACTAAGTATAGTGTATCTATATTTCATATGCAAATTCTCCAATGAGTGATTTGCCTGTTTTGTAAGCTAGACTGCACCTGTAACATGTGGGATTGAGTTAAAAATGACAAGCAGACAAGCACAAAGCACATTATCTTGACAAACCCAGCCTCTGAAAATTAGCCTGTGACTGAATTATTAAAATAACAAGGAATATTTCACTCAGCTATGCAGAAATGTTCCTAATTGTCCACTTTAGCCAACTTCTTTCAGACTTCACAATCGGTCAATTTGCAGCCGGGGCTTGCAAATTCCTGAACTCCCATTAGAGGATAGTTCAACAGCGGTTCAGCCACCCTCATTTATTTTAATAACCTGCCAAGCAGACATGAAAACGGGGAAGCGGAAGGTGACAACATGACAGGAACCTGACTTGTCAGAGCTACATTATAATCCAGTTAAACTACTCTCTGCCTTTCATTTCTTTCCTGGTAAGTGGTGAACTAATTGTCAAATTACTAATTTTGTTGGCATTAATATCAGCACCAAGGCAAGGAAAACCAAAATAGGTAACCCTCCTTCTGTTTTCTTCCTGGTAGCTGGTATAAAAAGTAGTCCTCAAATCACAGAATGGAATCTAGGAAACTTCACAAGTTATGTGTTGTGGGGGTAGAAACTTGCTGTTTTCAGACACAAATGCATGGTGGAACTTTGAAACCAGTCTTCAGACTCCAACCAGCCAATGCTTAAGGCTTGAGACGGAAGATTAATAAATACATCTTTCTTTCAGCCATTGCACTGCTTTTGTCTAATCTATGGAAGTTTACCAATAATTTTTGAAAACCTGGAGTTGGCAGAGTGTTGGACTTGAAGAGGAGAGGTTTGTGTTCAGATCCCCATTCAGCCACGATGCTGCTGCTCAGTCACTTTCAGACTAATTCACCTTAAAGGATTGCTGTGGGTGTAAAATGTTTTCAGTTTAAGGAAGAACGCTAAGCTTGTGTGAAGGAGCATCTTTCGTCTCAGGCTCTCTTCTCCCAATTCCCCCTTCTTTTGCACATGTAATGGCTCTGTGTAAAACCATCTTTTAAAAAATACACTGCTTATATTAAGTTGTAGCAGCTCATCGCATCTCTGAGACAATTGCACAGCAGCTTTCGATGGAAAGCAGCCCCAAAATTCCCTGCGTGTCCCAGCGAGAAGTTGTTGTCCAAGTTTTGTCACTGGCCTAGGAAATGGGGTGGGGTGGGGGAGCCTTTGCACTTAAATAATATTTTCCATTTTAGGAAGGAGGTTTGCTGCTGGTGGTGAGGGAGGGAGGCAGCTGTGGCTATTTCGCTTGCCATGAGCATGTCTGCTCTCTGTTTCAAACATTTAAAAGCTTCTGTTTTAAATTAAGATAAATGCGTCCTCCAGCAGCTGAACAGCGCATGACACAGAACAATTGAGGAAGGATCAAAGTGCCTGACAGATAAAACTGTGCTGGATGTGGTAAAATAAACAGGACTTAATCCCTTTATAACTTGGGTAAATAAATACAGCTTTAATTCAGATACAGTTTTGCCTCCAGGTTACTCTGTTCTGTTAACACCTATCTGTCAGCAGTAATACCATGTAAATGAGCCACTCTGAGCTTTCCCCCTTGCATCTCGTCTAATCCTCTTCCATTCTTCTAATCATCCTACACACAGAGGCCGGTATCTATTTTCATCTGGCAAGATAAGATCTCCTAAGGAATTAAAGGGGGCTTCCACTTAGCTTGGCAGCAGGCCCAGGCTTGGCTGTGATCTAGGGCTTTAGGGATTTCTCATTATGCGCCGGTGCACGCTGGATCGAAGACTTGCATTCCTGGCTACTGGATTTTTAATCCTCCTGCGACCAATGTTCGGAGCTCCACTTATTTGAGATCTTTGATTACGCAGAGCTTGGCCCTTTGATTGAGTGAACTTCTGAAGACAGCATGTGACTGTTGATTTCCAAGTTAGGGGTTTTAAGGAACTACTGGAAAAAACAGATAGGAGAAACCTAAGATTAAGCTTTTCAGTCTCTCTCTCTCTCGCTTTAAAAATTGACTTTCTGAAGCTTAACCATATGTACACAAATGCAAAATCTCCCCATCCAGATAAGTAATCATTTTAATGAAGAACTGAAACAGCTCAGGTCTCTCCTCTATTTGAACACATAGGGACTTGAACACATATTGCAAAGGTGAAAGATTTACTGCTTGCCTTTGGGAATGGAGAGGAGTTAGGGCTACAGAAGTATGTGTGGTTTTCATACTTTTTGCTACATGGAAGGAAAATCTCAGAGCAAGCAGCTCTGAGTAGCCTTTGAACCGTATCAGCCTACCATCAATGGCCACCATCAATGGCCTCCCATAGCAGAAAAAAGGGAGATGAGGGGCAATGATCCAGTGGGGGCTGCTCCATGAGGGCAAATGGGGGCACTGCCCCACCAACTTCAGCCTGCCCTCACTTGCCTGCCTTCTTATTTCCAACCAGTCGGGGGGGGGGGCTTGCCTGTCAGCTTCCTGCTCTTTCATCTCAGAGTTGCCTCTTGTAGCAGGGAGGAGAATGAGGACAAAACTAGAATGGTGGAAAAGCCCCCAGAGCCTTCAGGATTCCATATGATTCCATAAACCTCAACAGGCAGCCCATACAATGGGTCACCCACCCCTGCAGAGTGGAGTAGCTACACTGAACCCAAAGCTCACCAGGCAGTGATTTGCCCATGACAATGGTCTCACAATAAGCTCTCCACCTCCAATCAACAGAGTATTCCTCAGTGACAAGGATCAGCTCGAGGATATGTTCAGACATGTAGGCTAGGTCAATGAGTATGCTTATACCATGAAGTCCAAAGTTGGCCCACTGCAGGAAGCCTTGCTACCAGTATTGGAGTTCCCCAACTCCACCGTGAAGAGGTTCTCCAACACCACATCCAAGACAATGTCTGCCAGCTCAGTTTAAAAAGTCTGTAGTGCGGCAGGGTGGGTGGCACACTAACAAAACCCCTCTTCTGTTCCTCTAGGCCAACAACATGAACCAACATTTGAACTCAGACACAATGGAGGTTGATATCCTGAAGAGGAGGAATTGTTGATGGACAATCACAACTCCTGTCCCACCCCCCGCTCTGACCTGAAATGGTGCTTGGCTGAGTGGAAACAACTGGATTCACCTAAGGCCACCCAGATCACCTGTGCATGTCTCAGGTATACACACCAGATTGACTCCCCTGTCTGTGATCAAACAACACCACAACCAGACCAGGGGATGAGTGGATTGGCTCCGAATTCTGACACATTGGAGGAGAAAGAGAGAGGACTTTGATGTAATGAGTCCCCCCCCAAACACCTTTGTACCATTCCAGAGATGGCAGCCTCACCTCTTCCTTCCCCCACCTGTCACACAATTCTGTTAACCATTTCTAGTCTCAGCAATGGAAAGCAAAGATTAAAAGGGTTCAGTCTAATGAAACTCAGCCAGACCCCTCACCTCTATTCTAGGGCAACAAAGTCACTTGTCTCTTAACAAGGGAGATTCTCCTCCACTCCCACCTCAGGACAGGCTCTCACCTAGAGAGGGTCAGGTGGCTTTGTCCTCCACACACAACCCATCTCTCACCCAAACAGACACACATTCACATCACAGGACAACAAATATCCAAGCAAACCCTCTTGACAAGAACCCCCAAACAGTAGGGGTGATACCGTTGCCCCCCCCCCGACCAAAAGAATGACTCCCTTTGAGGCTGACCCATAACTGGCAGCCCACCACACCAAGATGAACAAGCTGAAGCCAGATGTTGCAGACTTACCTCTGCTGGAACAAGGTTTCAGCTGCCAGCTCCTCCATTACCGAGGGCTGCTGGGAGCCAAGGGAGCAGATGTGAATCAAAGTCCCCCCCAGTCCTCTCTCTAACGCACCGAGAGACAACTACCAGGTCAGCTAGAAACATAGGGAATAGGTGATATGAAACATTTCAACCTGAGACCAGGGACAGCCACTGCTATTCAGAGCAGGCAATTCTGAGCTAGATGGGTAGTTTTCTATGTTCTCGTGCATATGCAAACTGTATGCACGGGTTTGTCCACAGAATGATGGGGACGCTGCTTTTAAAAATACAGCTCCTAAGTTATCCATGCAGAAGTTACGAGGCAGATGTCCAACCTGCTTCCCGAGACATTCTTTAGCTGGAGATAGGAGGGTCTGAACCTGGGCCCCTTGGCAAGGAAAGGAAAGCAACAGCCTCTTCCTGCAGCCTCATTTGATGCATATACTTGTCCTCTAGCACCATCTATGTACGTGTTCTTTACTGGTTTGATGGATCCCCTCTCCCGAGGGGCTTTGCAATCTAAAAATAGACGCAGGAGAAACAACTGAAGAAGAAGAAGGGTGTGTGGAATTGAGGCCAAGGAAAATGGGGAAGAATATGCGGTTGTTACAGCTGTGGATGAATGAATGGGAAGAAACTGCAAATAGGTCTATTCTTCATCATAAGATATATACTCAATGAATCCTTGGGCATGAGGAGGAGAAAAGCATTGGATAGATAGCACAGTTTCATTATATACATATACATATACATATACATATACATATACATATACATATACATATACATATACATATATATATATATATATATATATATATATATAATCACAACCCCAACCTTAGCCCAATTTTGGTCTGGGTTCCAACCAATTAAATGCAAGCATGCAAATCACATTAGGTCGTAATGGAAGAAGGGAATTGCTTGAGCTGATGGGCAGACTCCTGCCATTGCAACGAATGCACTCTTTTGTACACAGCAGGTGCATGAAGCAGATAAATGTGGGAGGGCAGAATGAGGTAGTGGTAAAACAAGCTTGCATAATAAATAATAATTTGCATAATAAGTAGCCATCACAGCTCATCCACTTCCGAGCCAAGTTATGGTCTACAAGGCAGAGAGAGAGAGAGAGAGAGAGAGAGAGAGAGAGAGAGAGAGAGAGAGAGAGAGAGAATTAAATGAGACCCAGATTGATTAAGCTCCTGGACAACAACTGGAAAGGAATAAGATGGTCATTTGTGTTTTTTTTATCCCCCACCAAGAAAGTTGGAAGGGTGACTCGTTTTCATGTAGGGTTTCTGAGTACCAAGGGGTTGCCTGTTCATTGATCAGGGAGATAACATTCGGAACGGAAGTATATGACAAGTGGATGCAATAACAAAACATTGCAATGCATTATCATCTCCTAATAAGGTATCATCTATCCAGCCATGCCTGCTTTCATCAGGCCATTCTCTCTCCCCCTTGTTTTCTGTTTCCCCCCTTCAATACTGATGATCAGTGTTCCATGCCTACTGTGCACGCAGGTATCCAACAAAGCAAAATAACTTCTGTTTGTGCAAGATAACTTCCCCACCTCCTCCTCTTCATGCCCCTGCAATGCCCCATCTGCTCTGGGGGGGTTCCCCTAGCTCCCCCACCCCCACCCCGAGCAGAGGGGCATTCCACTTAGTTGGATTCAACCCTACATTCTTCACTCAAGTGCTTCTCAGGGCGTGCACCCACCCATTTGTGGTTTTTTTATTTTAAAAAACACCTTTTGGATACTTGTGCAAACCTCAGGATCCCCCCCACCTAGCCTGATGTTTCCTATTCAAGTTGCAATCCTGTCAACACTCACAACCTGAGGTCACTTTGAGAAGGAGTGATAATCTGGAGACTTAGTAAAACCAGGCTCAAATAGGCTCAAAACCAAAGTCAAATAGCATCGACTTGAAGCTCTTTAAGGTTCCTTCTTTCTAAAGGTAAAGGGACCCCTGACCATTAGGTCCAGTCGTGACCGACTCTGGGGTTGTGCACTCATCTTGCATGATTGGCCGAGGGAGCTGGTGTATAGCTTCCAGGTCATGTGGCCAGCATGACAAAGCCGCTTCTGGCAAACCAGAGCAGCACATGGAAACGCTGTTTACCTTCCTGCTGTAGCGGTTCCTATTTATCTACTTGCATTTTGAGGTGCTTTCAAACTGCTAGGTTGGCAGGAGCTGGGACCAAGCAACGGGAGCTCACCCCGTCACAGGGATTCAAACCGCCGACCTTCTGATCAGCAAGCCCTAGGCTCTGTGGTTTAACCCGCAAATAAATCTACTGGCTCTATTCCAAATTTCAAACATTTCCGCTTTTGCCATAACCTGAGCTTCAGGTGAGAGGTGCCTTTGTTTTGTAGACACCAACCATTCAAGCTCATTGAATCAGCATCTTCTTGCCGTGAAAAATAATTGAACAAACATCCCTTGCTGGTGCCTCTGGAAATGTCAGCTGACCATCACTGGCAACTGGCCAAGAGATGCGTTTGACACCATACAATTGCCTCCTCGTTATATCTGCACTGAACGTATTCGGCATTATGTTACAGCTTGGAACTGTGCCCAAAATGCCACCTGCTGCCCCCACTTCTGGGACTTCTGCAAAAGAGGAGCAGAAGTTTTGGAGAAGTTCTGGAGGCTGGAGAAGTTCTTTAAAAATGGCACCTCAGAGAGAGCTTACCTTGACAAGCACAGTGGCTCTTGTGTGTGCATTCTTCCCAGTGGATGCCACTGTCTGTTGTTGCTGCTAATGTTCTTGCATTTATATATCAAATTTCTTTCACCCTGGAACCCAAGGTGGCTTCCATGTCCTTCCCAGGTGGTCTCCTATCCAGGCAGTGACCAGACTCAGACCTGCGTGGCTTCAGGAATGTACCTTCAGAACATTCTCTGGGACCTTTTTTTAACCACAATGCATCTGCAATGACACTACACCTAGATGCAACGGCCTTACACAGTCATTATGGAGGAATAGGATTAGGATAGCCTTCTGCAAGCACTGGTGAAGCAATGTGTAAAATACGCATCTACACACAGGAGTCACTCTGCCCCTTACCTTCCAAGTCCCGGACTGCAGAATCCGGGACCAGCAGCCGTGTGACACCGGAAGTTGCGTCGACGTAACTTCCGGTGTCGCTTTGCCCTTCTATGGGTACCAAAAATGGCCGCCGCCGGCTTCGAAAGTCGCTTGTACACATGTCAGGAAGTGTGTCAACGCAACTTCCGGTGTCGCTCCGCCCATCTATGGGCACAAAAAATGGCCGTCGCCGACACCGGAAGTCGCATCTATGCACTTCTGGACATGCGTAGATGCGACTTTTGAAGCCGGCGGCGGCCATTTTTTGTGTCCATAGAAGGGCAAATCGGAAAGAAAAAAAATGGTCACCGGCAGGAGAAAATAACGGAGAAAAACGGGAGACGAAGTAATACGGGGGACCACCGGGAAAAGGTAAGTAAAAACGGGGGTTTCCTGGGGAAAACGGGGTACTTGGCAGCTATGCTCTGCCCTCACTTCTACCTATCAGCGTATGCCCCTCTAGGTACCAGTGTTTGTTAGCTTTTCAAAATTTCTTCTGCCTACTGAATGTCGCTTGATTCTTCAACTCTTCTTGCCACCCTCTCTTCCCTTTTTCCCAATTAAGAAATGCTGCACTGAAAAATTTGGCCCAGCTTGACGTATAACTGAGTTGGAAGGTCCATAACATGATAAAGTGTATAAAACCATAACATTCCCTTTTCAAAACTTGGATTCAAACCATATGCAGAATAATAGATGACCGAGACCTCCTGCCAATTTGCTTGATCAGTTGCCATCAGGTAATGAAGATCTCATATATTTAGATCTGCTTACAGCGGGGTGCTTGGCAAAATCTGCTGCTGCTCATACCAGTGCAACTTGGCATTGCCTATGGTGCTCAATTGGGCTACTTGGGTGGCGGCCAGCTTTGACTCTGATCAAATGCTAGCAAATACTTGCCACGAGGGCTGGTAATCCTTTTAATGCCAGGTTCCCACTTCACCTATGCAGGCCTATCACTTGCTTTCTCTACACATACACACTTGATGACTTGGAGCTGAATATCTGAACTAGAGTCATAGAATTGTACAGTTGGGAGGGACCCTAGCCCAACCTCTTCCAATGCAGGAATCTCAACGAATGCATCCCTTGACAGCTGGCCATCCAACCTCTGCTTAAAAACCTCCAAGGAAGGAGATTCCATGGGAAATCATTGTGGGGGAGGTTACACAAGATAAAACTGAAGTTTCTGAGGTTGACAGAGTATGTGATGGTCTATATACACATGCAGGCTGACCTGTGAAACGATCTGTCATGTTGTCACCCCTTCAGCTATATGGTTCTCTGGCACCACTCTCAGATAGCATTCAGCCTGGACACTGAGGTCCAGCTCCGAGGGCCTTCTTGCGGTTCCCTCCCTGCGAGAAGTGAGGGTACAGGGAACCGGGCAGAGGGCCTTCTTGGTAGTGGTGCCCGCCCTGTGGAATGCCCTCCCATCAGCTGTCAAGGAAATAAATCTGACTTTTAGAAGACATCTGAAGGCAGCCCTGTTTAGGGAAGTTTTTAATGTTTGACATTTTACTATGTTTTTATGTGCACTGTAGGTCATAGAATCATAGAGTTGGAAGAGACCACAAGGGCCATCCAGTTCAACCCCCTGCCAAGCAGGAAACACCACCAAAGCATTCTTTGTCGTCCAGGGTGGCAGGTCGTAAATATAAGACAGTGTCTTATTTTCGGAGAAACAGGGCATTTATTTTTCCTCAAAAAAACACACTACGGCTCATTTTCAGGGGATGTCTTATTTTTTTCCTCCTCCTCCTGCCATGGCCGGCATTGCTGCTGTGCCTATCACTATGCCTTATTTTCGGGGTATGGCTTATATTCCTTGAATGCTTAAAAATCCTGCTATGGCTTATTTTATGGCTACGTCTTATTTTCGGAGAAACAGGGTAATTAAGCGTAAGGCAGAAAAAAAGGAAAACATGTCTCCTCTCGCTGAGAGAAGTCCGAAGAAAAAAACAAACAAACAAACAGAAACAGAATATAGCAAACACCTGCTCCCGTAATTCCAACAAACTTTGCTGGAATGCATAACACAGGCATGTGACCTGCACAATGAGAGGAACAGAAACCTAACAACCCTACCACTACCCAAACACATCCAACTCTAAACTCTCTCACCAATATTCAAACTCCCTTGCATGCCAAGGCTCCGGGCCCCACAGTTCCCTTTCATAATAAACACACAGACATGAGTATTTAGGTTTACGGGATAAAATACGGTAGGCCACAACTTTAGTGATTACAGATGTAAGCTGTTTTGCTTAGGCATTGGGTGAAACCAGGCTATATCTTCACTCCCACCCGTCTGCAGGGAGTCGAACTATTGGCCTGGCTTGGGATACATGCTAGGAAAGAACCTGGTCATCTCCATTTGCCTGGCCAACAGAGCAGGACCATTGTATGTGACTGCAAGTGAGAGGTTACATACCCTGGGCCTGAGCTACTCACAGCCCAAGCTGACATTGACAGATGGATGATTTAACAAGATCAGGGGTGGGCAGAAATCTCTTTCAGCTGCGTTCCTCTCTGGGCAACTTTCTAGAGAAGAAAAATCCCGTTGCCCAGATAAAGGGGCTTATAGGGGGCCCCTAGTCCGAGGTTCCCCACCTCTGAGTTAGATGGCCTTTTGTTCCCTTATTGTATATGGATTCAAATGAATTCATTTCAGGCACACTGCTGTGTCCGGATACTTGACCTAATAGTTGTTCAGAAAAGGCTCAAAAGTTTTGTGTTTTGAATTCTGCGCTTATAGGCAGAAGAAGGAATGCTCTGAAGAAATGTGTAATGTCATCTCATGGTGCACAATATATAGTTAACTTTGTAAAAAGCAAAACAACTATATTTTATTCCCCTCTCCAAAATGCAGGTGACGGTGACAGGTTATTTATAAAAACACATCGGGAGGCGAGTAATTCAAACTTCAAGTCTTTATATTCCTTTAAATGTCATTTCCCCCCCAAAGGCTGTTATCAAAATAATCTAAATCACTTTCTTTATATTAATCAAAGAATTACAGCACTTAAATTTGTAGTTGTCACTCACACAGAGTGTGCCTAAAGCATTTTGGAATTGTTTTGTGCAGTCTTTTCAATCATTTTGGGTAGCTTTTTCTCAAGACATTGTCAACAAGCACCGAAAAATGGGGAGAAAAGTGATAAGAGGTGAGAATGTTATTCCTTATGGACTTTTAACCTGTGATGCATTCTGATCTCTACCTGTGGCAACTTAATAAATCCCATATACTAATACAGTAGTGGACTCATTCTCCAAGTGCTTATCTGTATGCAGCTAAAATTGCCTCATCCACACCCAAGAGAGGGAGCAACAAGCTCAAGGAACCCTGATGTTTGCAGATGTAGATGTACATAGTAGATATAGATAGAAGAGCCTGCTGGATCAGGGCAGCTTCCCATCTAGTCCAGCATCCTGTTCTCACAATGGTCGATCAGATGCCTATTGGAAGCCCACAAGAAGCAGGACTGCAGGGTGAAAGCACTGTCCCCTGAGGTTTCTAGCAACTAGGATTCAGAAGCACATAGCCATTATGGCCAGAAGCCATTGATAGCCCTACCCTCCATAAATCTGTCCAATCCTCTTTTAATGCAATCCAAGGTGGTAGCCATCACTGTTGGATTTTTTTGAATAGTCAAGTTACTTTAGAGCCGGTCTAATGTAAATACTGTCTGTTTAAGAGAAACAGGTGCCGGTGTTTCTGTTAATTGCTCACAGGCGTGGGCTCTGCCTTTTGTATATAAGGCTCTGCCAGAAAGCCTTCTGTATCTCTTAGTTAGATCATTCAGTTTTATTCATCTCTTAGTAGATCACTCTCTCAGTTGTTCTCAGTTTAAGAGATTCCTTAGTTGAATCTTATTATGAGAGTTGCTTAGTTATAATGCTAGTTCACTGTTAATTCTTGGGTAGTTTAATGGGAGTTATGTGGGAGTTTGTGGGAGGTTTGGAA
The DNA here is from genome assembly GCF_965207765.1 of Zootoca vivipara. Lineage (NCBI taxonomy): Eukaryota > Metazoa > Chordata > Lepidosauria > Squamata > Lacertidae > Zootoca > Zootoca vivipara. Next base: position 7,939,429 of record NC_142591.1, read on the forward strand.
TGGTTTGAAGGATGGAATGTGGGTAAAGTTGCTAAGAGAGAAAGCATTTATCTTTAGTTTAAAGTCTCTTTAGAGTCAGTTTGTTTTTCAGTTAAAGAAACCCAACCGTCTGTATTTTCATCTGCATACTCTTACAAGTGTGCAGCTAGTAAGGGGTTTCATATAAGGGAGATAATACCCTACGCTCTTGGTCGTGTTTTCTTAGCCAGGTCAACTTCTGACTGCGTATACTCTGCGTGAAGCGTACTTTAAAGGGCCGCTGGAAACTGGGATATATGATTTAGGTTAAGCAAGTTTCAATACCCAGTTTTCTCCAATATTATTCTTATCATATATATTATTTTCCAATAATCACTGCCTCCTTTGGGAGCAAATGCTTTAATTTAAGGATGCACTGTGTGAACAACTGCTTTCTTTGGCTGTCCTGAAGGTTCCAGCATTCAGCCTCGTGGGATGTCCATGAGTTCTAGAACTAGGAGAAAGATTCTTTTATAAAAAGTTTGTTATCTTGATTTCTTAATCGTCATGTAAGTTTCGCCATTTCTGCATATATCATGAGTTTTTAAATGAGTATCCATTCTTCCTTTGCTTGGACTTCTTCGGCAAGTAACATTATCGCCGCTGCAGTCGCATACATGAATAAATTTCTATACAATTTAGGTAGTTCTATTCCTATAATTCCCAAGAGAAAGGCCTCTTGGTTTTTGTTTTTACAAACGTTATTTTAAACATCTTTTTTTTCATTTCATTGTATATCATTTCCCAGTAAACTTCAACCTTACTACAAGACCACCCCATATGATAAAAAGAACCTTCTTTCTCTTTACATTTCCAACACTTATTTGATTTAGTTTTATACATTTTTGCCAGTTTACTTGGCGCTGTGGGTTAAACCACAGAGTCTAGGGCTTGCTGATCAGAAGGTCGGCGGTTCGAATCCCTGCAACGGGGTGAGCTCCTGTTGCTCGGTCCCAGCTCCTGCCCACCTAGCAGTTCGAAAGCACATCAAAGTGCAAGTAGATAAATAAGGACCGCTTCGGTGGGAAGGTAAACGGCATTTCCGTGCGCTACTCTGGTTCGCCAGAAGCAGCTTTGTCATGCTGGCCACATGACCCGGAAGCTGTCTGCGGACAAACGCTGGCTCCCTCGGTCTATAGAGCGAGATGAGCGCCGCAACCCCAGAGTCGGACACGACTGGACCTGATGGTCAGGGGCCTCCTTACCTTTTTTTTTAAAGATACCATTGATATATCATTTTCATATATCTTAAACCATAGCATGCTGTAAATTTTATATCCCTATTCCACAATTGTTATTTCAATCCACTTTCTCTATATCATGTAAAACTTTATACATTTCCTCATAGGGGAGTTGCTTTATGTCCTTGATTGTCCTTTAGTGAAACAGTAGGTATACATTTCGGTAATACCTACGTATATATGTATTTTGTTTTTCTAGCTTGATCAAAATTATTTATTATTTCATAACAGGTAGATAGTTAAGAGCTTAGGTGGCTTCAGCAGTGGGCACCTGGCACCCCCCAGAATTTGATGCCTGGGTGTCCCGCACCCCTTGCACCCCTGGGTAAAGATGGCCCTGGTCTCAGCTTCAGTGTTTAAGATGCTTAATGGTTTAGCACATGCACAGAATTACAGTTTCTGTAGCTTCCAGGGAGGTTGAATGACTAATAAGCCAATCTGAAACTGTTGCTATGCATCTATGCAAGGTTTTCTGCACAGGTCTTCCTGTTTGAAGTCCCTCGCCCCATGTTAAAAGAGAACTAGTATCTGGATGAGCAGTTTGGGCTTGGACACCTTCATTGTGCTCATGCAAAAGGGCAGTCTTTTTGGAGAGGAACTGTTGTTCACTGGTAATTATTTAACTCTTAACCATCGGGGCTTTCGATACACACCTCCTGCAAATGAGGAAATCTCTCCAGAACCTCAATCAGCCCGAATTCTGCCTTTTATACTATTTGTTAAGGAAAGCCTAAGGCACAAACCAAAAAGCAATAATATTGATCCATGCACGTTGTTCCTTCTCAGAGCCAAGGTTAGAACAGGAACAAGCAGAGATTCTACAAAGTCTCTTTTGTGAACAAGGAAATGAGACTTGATTCCATTATTTCCCCTTTAAAGCCATGGCATCACAAAACTGAAACTGGACTCATCTTCTTAACCTGAGTACATGCCTTATCCTTTTTTATATACATATATGGAGATGATATTTCCCTCTCCTAAACACTGGGATTCAAAGCCTGGCAATTTCCTTCATTGCTCACTGCTTTGAGCCCTGCTTTGGTACATGAACTGCATTGGTCCGGACTGCTTAGGCCTTTGTGGAGGTTGGGATAGTGGCTGGATGCTTGGTATTCTTTTACAGGAGTTTTTGGAAAGGTTGCTTCTTAGGAAGGTTGATGCTTAAAAATAAAATAAAAATCAGTAACACCACGTGAAATAGCCACCTCCAAAATCAATTTTTATATAACTTGCCTACTGATATGATCAAGGATTCTCTCGAAAGGTAAATTATGACACGGGGAGCTTATCCTTGAGTGGGGAAGATGCTTTCTGCAGTCGGGCAGCACATTTTGGCTGCTAGGTGCATATGGAGCGATGGGAGCAGGAAGAGGGTAAGGTGAAAGGAGCATAGATGACCACTAGTCATCGAGTGGCCTAGGACCCTCATACTTATGGGACCGCCTCTCCTGATATGTCCCGCAGAGGACCTTAAGGTCCATGAATAATAATAGCTAAAAGGTCCTGGGCCCTAAAGAAGTCAGACTATCCGTCGCCACGGCCAGGGCTTTTTTAGTGATGGCTCCGACCTGGTGGAATGCTCTGTCCCACAAGACTAGGGCCCTGCAGGACTTGATCTCCTTCCACAGGGCCTGTAAGACAGAGCCATAGCTGCCAAATCTCCTGTTTTTCACGGGAAACCCCCAGATTTTAACCCGTTTCCCGCTGTTATCCCGAATAGAAAAAAATCCTGGAAATCCCGTGATTTCCTACCTGCCAGGGAGGCTCCTTTTGCGCATGTCTGGACATGCGCAGAACCAATTTCAGGTGCCGCTCTTCCCATGTCTTCTGCGCCGCTGCTGATCCCGGATTTTTCAACGGGAGACTTGGCAGCTATGGACAGAGCTATTCCGCCTGGCCTTCAATTTGAATTAGCCTGATCCTCTATTCCCTTTTCCCTTTCGTTTTTAAATGAAGATACCCTTCTGGGACCCCACATTTAAACTCTTCCCTGGTCTCCTTGCTGGTCCTAGCAGGACCAACTTGGCCTGTTAGCCCTGGTGATCATTTGATGTCTACCGACTGCGGTCCCCCCCCCCTAAAATGATCCCTGAATTTTTGAATTTTATCGACATTGATGCTGCATTGATGTTGTATTTTATGCTGTTTTTAAGTGTGTTTTAATTACAGTTTTATATTTGCTGTTAGCCACCCTGAGCCTGGTTTTTAAACTGGGAAGGGTGGGGTAGAAATAATAATAATAATAATAATAATAATAATAATAATAATAATAATAATAATAATAAATAAATAAATAAATAGCAGGACCAGATGTAATGTTTATAGCCCACCTTTCCTCCATGGAGCTGACGGTGATTTACATGGTAGGTTAGGCTATGAGACTGTCATGGAATTCTATTCAATAGCTATCCAGAGCAGAACTCCAATGTATAGTTAGTAGAGTAAAAATTTAAACACGTTGCAGGATTCACCCAAAATAGACCAGAAGCAATTAATATTTCATCCAGCAGAGCTTTACTGCTAGTGAAGGCAAATAGCATAATGGTCACAAATCCCATTCATTCAGGATTGGCCCTGTCCATAAGAAATCCAGTTGCAGCAGACTTAACTAGAACTTACAATAAATTATAGTAGGTCTAAAACCTTAACACTAAGCATCCTATGTACAGAACACCACATCAGAATGAAAAGAGATAGAGAAAGTGAAACCCAGGCTCCTTCTGGCCTCTTATATCATGATCTTGAAGAAGAAGATAAGAGAACCAGTTTAAACCAACTGTGCTCAGCCTCTCTGAAGGAATAACCCAAACATCATGAACCTTCTGCTTCCAGAGAAGCTTCCAGACCCCTCTTGAATTAATTAGAATAGGAAAAATCTCTACACATCAGCTCAATACTTTCTGTACTAAGAAATGCAAACTGACAGTGGCTGTCCGGGGGGGGGGGGGGGTCACCCAGTAAACTTCATGGCCAAGTGGGGATTTGAACCCTGGCCTCCCAGGTTATAGTCCAACACTCTAACCACTACTGCCTAGAAGACAGGAATCAGCTTCATGCATTACTTTTTGTTGTGTTTTGCAATCAACATAAGCAGAGGTGGGATGTCGGAGCGAGAGAGAAAAGAATAAGGATGGGCAAGTGAGCATGAAGCGCAGAAATGCTCTGTGGCTCAAGAGACTTGGTTCTGAAAGGAGGAAGCTGCATGTGACATAAAGGTAAAGGGGCCCCTGACCATCAGGTCCAGTCATGTCCAACTCTGGGGTTGCGGCACTCATCTCGCTCTATAGGCCAAGGGAGCCAGCGTTTGTCCGCAGACAGCTTCCAGGTCATGTGGCCAGCATGACAAAGCTGCTTCTGGCGAACCAGAGCAGCACACGGAAACGCCGTTTACCTTCTCGCTATAGCTGTTCCTATTTATCTACTTGCACTTTGATGTTCTTTCGAACTGCTAGGTGGGCAGGAGCTGGGACCGAGCAACAGGAGCTCACCCCGTTGCAGGGATTCGAACCACCGACCTTCTGATCAGCAAGCCCTAGGCTCAGTGGTTTTTTTTTTAAAAAACATACTTTTTATTAATTTTACAAACTGCAAAAAAAACGGTACATACATAAACACCTTTTCCACCTCCTTCCCACCCACCCACATGGATCCTCCCCTGCCACAGAAGTATCCCATGTAGGTGAACAGTCAGAGATGGTCCATTTTATGCTTGGATTTCTGTCCTCCTCCCCCTCCCCTGACCCCAAAGCCCCCCCCCCTGCCACCAGGGAGCTCCAGCAAACCAGGGCAGTACGCAGGAGGACATCCATCCAACCATCTATTGTCATACCAAAAAAAGAGAAAAATTGAAATAGGAAAAAAGAGAAAAAAGAAAAAGCAAAAAAAGAGAAAAAGAACAGTACAAAACAGAAAAAAATTTTCTTACATTCATAATTGTAAAACCATATTTTGTGGGCTTCCCCTCCCCCCCCTTCCCCGGTTTTCATCCCTTTTTTATCATCTTTAACAGTTTCTTACTTTATAAAAATACACCTTTATATCTTATACAACTTATAAATCAATTGTTATCATTTTCACCTAATGTTCAAATCACTGAAAAATCAAACTCCCATTTTATCTTCCCGTGCCTAATTTTTACTCCCTCTATAAGCCTCCATATTTTCACATTTTTCCAAAATCCATTCACTTTTAAAACTATAACTATTCTCAATTTAACCTTACATCCCCGATTACCGGCTCCACCTCCCCAATCCAGCAAATTCCATAATCAGCAGACCAGTTATAAACCTGTTAATCCATCCTAGGCTCAGTGGTTTAACCCACAGCGCCACCCGCGTCCCTTGAGTACCCCCTGAGAAAAAAGCACTGGGCTTGGGGTACTAGAAAACGTGTTCTGTTACCAGCCTACAATGAGTGGCAATTTGGTGAAATTCAGCAAGTACCATTGTCAGAATGCAAATTAGCAAAATACCCCCTCACCCCAGTGCAGCTGGCATTCCTCAGTTCAACAGAAGTGAAAAAATCCAAGTTTCCCTTTTAGAATTCTTTAAGCAGAAAGACTTATTTTGATTGTAACTAAACTACCCATAAATCTATGCACACATGTATTGATCTTGGCTGCCTCTTAAAAATGACTCTGTCCCAGTAAGTTGGCATATTTCATAAACAAAAAAAGAGCAAATTATCGATCTATCACACACTCTAAAAGTCCTGTGAAAAATCTAGGTTGCTTTTAAGTTCATTCCGTACCTAAGGGAATGAGAAACCCTGAAATGAAAAATAGATATTTTTAAAAGGGGCAGAAATAACACAAGATATATAGCTGCCCCTGCCAATATTTAATCTTTCATTGTAACTCCGATTCAGTATATTGTATCTCTTGTTATAGCTACTGATATGCTACTGATAGACTACTTAAAACATTAGTATAACTACTTCTGACATGGAACAGTAATTAATTTAGTTATATGCCAGAAGATAATTAGTTCATTGTGGGAAATACTTCTATAGCTTGCAAATTGAAACTGCTGTCTGGCACAGTTGGTTTGCTGTGAGCTCAAGCTTAAAGCCACAAAGTTCTGAGGGTGGTTGCAAATATACCAGAAAGAAGCTAAAGAATGGCAAGGATTGCAACTTTTCCAAATGTGCACGGTAGGGTGATGACCTTTTTACAACCGCATTTCCCTGTATCATAATTTGATGAGCTTTCATTAAAGATTAGATAAAATCTTACTTTCAAAGAGATTTGATTAAAAAAAACCTCACGCACAAAATGATTTTTAAAAAATTATTTATCAGTTTTTTGACCATTTTTGAAGTTACTGTAAGCAGATATGAAACTGAACCCAAGCTTTAGAGTCACATATATACAACATTATATAGGGTCATCAAACACAAAAGGAAGCTTTTTTAAGCTGCAGTAACAGTACAGACGCCACTAGAGGACAATGTTTTGCTACCTCTCCTGTAGGTTCTTTTCCCAGCATGCCCGGCAGGGTCTGCTGGCTGAGTTTTGAGGTCCCAAAACGGGGCTTTTACCTTGCGCAGGTGTGACATTTGTATACCCTATGTTGCTAAGAACACTCCCCATTGTGGAATGTGGTGTTGTGTCCAAATTTGATATGAAATATATATAGAATTGTTAATACAATTTTATGAAATGGTAAAACGGCATACAAAAAAAATTAAAACGGTTTGTGCGTAACCTTTTTAATATTCCAATGGAATATACCTCATTTTAGTCATTAGTAGGCAAAAGTTCATCCATTTGTGCTACAAGAAATAATTTTTGAGGGGAAAAAAATGAAAAAGTCATCACCCTAGTACACGGACTCTCCATATTTGGAGAGGAGAGTTGGCTGTTGTTGGCAAAGCTGGCTGTTGTTTTGTTTTAAGGAAGAATCTGGCTTTCAGGTTGCACCAAGTTCTTCTTCGGGGTTGGGTCATGAGAGCAAAAGAAGAAGAAGAAGAAGCAAATAAAGCAAATAAATCTAAACATGGAACTTTCTGGACAGTCAGGAGGTTGGTTCGGGAAGTCTGATATCCACTGCACCTGGCACAGAGATATGCAAACACGGCATTCTGATGTCATGCGTGATGTCACAAACAGATAAGCTCAAAGTCTTGGCAACCAGAAAGTCAGTTAACTGTCAGACTGAGTCTGGACACAGCCAGGCTGGATGTTCAGAACAGGGGGAGGATCTACACGCATGGTTTTTAACGTCAAGGAAGAGTTAAGGAATAGCTTTCCTATTTGGACGCATTACGTCCTCCTTTCAACGTTCATAGCACGTTATTAAAATGGGACACCAGAGAGCGATGCAGAGCAACCAGGAACCTGCATTAGGGAAACAGCGTTTTGACGGGGGGGGGGGACCCACAAAGGTAAGAAATGCTTTAATTTACAAATATGCTCTGTGACGTTTTAGAATGACATATCTAATATCGTTCTAATAACAACAAACAGGTCAGTGTAAACCCAGCCCAGGTGGTGATAAACAAGTTTGCCTGGGAGCTAGAGTAATGTTATCATAGGAAGGGAGTTTTAGAACGATTTGCAGATAAATGAGCCGCCAACATTTAAGTCCTTTCTGGACATCTTGCCATGAGAAGAAACAACAGTATATGTGACGGTTTCAGCTAATTAGCAGAAGCATTTGCCTGATTCTGAATTTAACACCCCCCCCCTTTAATGGACTTCATCTGCTTTTTGTATAGCATCATTTAAGAGATCCTTCTAAACCTTGGCTCCCGAAATCTCCATTTTGCCTGTAATTGTAGTTTGGATTTGCTTACCTCAATTCATATTGATGAATGAAGGATTCTTTTCGGTTATTCATAGCAGTATGTGATATCTAGTAAATGCTGTCAAATGCTCTACCACTGAGTTGTACCCCAAACGCAAAATGCCTTTCTCTTCTGTCTAAACCGAGTACTTTTAGTGAGGTCATAAGATGTCCAACACCACCTTGTGCTTTTATATGGTTGATTTAACATTTTTTATTTGATGTGGGCCTGGCCCAGCCTGAATTATAGGTCTTTGCTGTTTCTAACAGAAAACCTGCAAACATAAAAATATTAATTCTGATTAGTACTCTTTGTCATCTTCTTTTTTCCCTTTTGTGTGTTTAAAGTTTGTATAATTTGTATTTTACTTTTACAGAAAGGGAATTTAACAAAGAACTAGTTCAGCCATTTGTTGTGGGAGGGTGTGGAGTGAACTGAGCTGCAAACAGGTTGGGGTGTGTGTGCTGAAGTTCAACAAATGCTTAGTTTGTGGGCGTGTCGTTTTTGCCACATTGTACCAGGTGGCAGAGTGCTTTGTGTAATCTAAAAAAGAGGATATTCCTTCCCATGTTTGCTATGGTGTGGATCTCATCCAGGGCCAGATTTTGGTTTGATGAGGCCCTAAGCTACTGAAGGTAATGGGGCCCTTTATATGTCCAGCTGTCCTTTGCTAACAACAAATTGTCGCTGTTTTTTGTGTTGAATATATGCTTTATGAAACAAAATTAAAAAACTTCCTTCCAGCAGCACCTGAAAGACCAACTAAGTTTTTATTTTGGTATGAGCTTTCGGGTGCATGCACACTTCTTCAGATACGCATGAACATGAAAGCTCATACCAAAATAAAAACTTAAGTTGGTCTTTAAGGTGCTGCTGGAAGGAATTTTTTTATTTTGTTTCGACTACGTCAGACCAACACGGCTACCTACCTGTAACTAGAAATATGCTATATGGTAACTTATGGACCTAATAGGTATCTAAAGCCATATGCACATAATGAAATATGCATTTTATGAAAGTAATTGTTGAACTGAAATACAATTAAGAAGAAGTATATTAATAGTGAAATATAATTAAGAAGAAGTATATTTTTGGGAGCCCCCAAGATAGTGGGGTTCTAAGCTGTAGCTTGTTTAGCTTATACGTAAAACCGGCACTGATCATCTCCCGAAAGCTTCTCTTCCAGAACCATTTAGTACAGCGACTGTTGTAGCTGTGGAACATCACATGGTCTCAGAAAACAGTCAATCCCATAATTCGGTCTGCGGAGGGGTGGTCTATGACTTGTAACAACAAGGTTGCTGACTGACTTCTGAACGCTATGTACCATGACATGGTATTGAAACGACGCAACAAGAAGCAATGGTGGACTATGCTTGTTGATGATTTACTGCATTGTATGAGATTATACATTTCAGAACCAACTTAAAAAAAACAAAAATCAAGTCTCAGTTTCACACGTTTTACAAAGAATCTGCCTTGGCTGTGGTAAATGCCAGAAACAAGATTTGAAACCAGTCAGAATTTTTCTGTTTTGTTTTGTTAATGCTTGTCTGTCAAAAAGATAATACAAGGTGGATCGTGATTTAAATAAAAGTGGAGTCTTGGCCAACGCGGCCAATAACTTCCTTCATGAAATTTTCCTTGGGTTAGGTATTCAACTTTTTTTCTTTTGCCCACAACCCCATACCAAGTCGCAGATTCATCCAAAAAGTTTTCAGATTTGTAAAGTTCCAGAATGGATTTGGCACGGGCATGAAAATATTGTTTTTCTTCTGTGTGGGACTGAGATGGATATGGGTCCAGCAAACTGCAAGCAAGTTGGCTTTCATCACTGAAACAAGTCCTCAGTGAGGAAATAAACAAGTCCAGCTAGGCAATGTACTGTAGATGGTTTGGTGGTAGAACTCTTCTGTGGATTGGTTGGGATGATTAGCATGACTTTTCTGTTGTGCGGTTTGTCTACGTACATTAAGTTCTGCGTCCACTTCATCTGCTACTTTCTTGCACTTCTCTGCTATTGTGCTGAAGGTCTCTTGACCATAGCTGCCAAGTCTCCCGTATTCCCCGGGAAATCCCTGTTATTCCAGCTGTTCCTAGCTGAAAAAACGGGTTTTTTTGTTTTTTCACGGTTTATTCTGGCGCGGCGGCCATTTTGGAACTGGGCGGAGCATGCTCAGAAGCGACTTTTGATGCTGCTCTGCCCAGTTCCAAAATGGCTGCAGTGCGACTTCTGGCACGGCGGCCATTTTGGAACTGGGCAAAGCAACATCAAAAATAACTTCTGAGTATGCTCCGCCCAGTTCCAAAATGGCGGCAGCGCTACTTCCGGTCTGCTACTTCCGCCCGGTCCCTTATTTCTCCGACAGCAACTTGGCAGGTATGCTCCTGACTAGCTTCCCTGTGTTGTTGTATCACGCCCGGAGTCAGTGTGGTGTTGCTATCTCTTTAAGGAGTGAAGCCCAGAATTAGCAACACTCGGCAGCAGTCAGAGTTATGTTTGTTTGAACACCTTTACTTTAGAAGGCTGATGCAGCTTGTGGTTTAAACTTTGAGATATGTCCACTAGAACACCTTAGCTTTAGTAAACTTGCACAGCCATTAGTTTAATCTTGCAAGAAAATGTTTTTTGTTGATTAATAATTTTTGGAGGTTATCTAACCTTATGTTAAAACAATTTTAGCTTTCTTTGGGGAAATTTCTCCGACTGCTCTGTTTAATTCAACCTTTTGTAGAGTTTTTGTAGAGTTCATTACTCTAGTCTGAGTTTAAACATTAAGATATTAAAAACCAAACTAAAAAGCCTTTTCCTTCTGAGGAAGATATTTCCAGTGAAACGAGAGTATATAGCCGGCATCTCGTCAGGTGATTTGATTTATAGGTCACTTAGAAAAAGTTTACTTTCCTTCTTATCTACTTAAGTTCGGGAGATTTATATCCATTATATATATTTTTGAATAGTCATTAGTTCTAAGTTGTCTTCACAAAATATCTTGTTTCAGGGAGTTGTCACGGTGGTTTTGTCTTATTGTTTGTGTATCATTCATTCCCGTGATTGTCTGTTTTGCCTCTTCTTGTTGTATCACACCCAGCAAGTACTGCATAAATGGCCTCGGTCCAGTATACCTGAAGGAGCGTCTCCACCTCCATCATTCTGCCCGGACACTGTGGTCCAGCACCGAGGGCCTTCTGGCGGTTCCCTCGTTGCGAGAAGCCAAGTTGCAGGGAACTAGGCAGAGGGCCTTCTCGGTGGTGGCGCCTGCCCTGTGGAACGCCCTCCCAACAGATGTCAAAGAGGAAAACAACTACCAGTCTTTTAGAAGACATCTGAAGGCAGCCCTGTTCAGGGAGGCTTTTAATGTTTAATAGATTATTGTGTTTTATTTTTCTGTTGGAAGCCACCCAGAGTGGCTGGGGAAACCCAGCCAGATGGGCGGGGTATAAATAATAATAATAATAATAATAATAATAATAATAATAATAATAATAATAATAAATAAATAAATAAATAATAATAAATAAATAATAAAAATTATTATTATTTCATTTCCATTACATCTAACTTTTCACAGCTTAGGTGACTGGCCCTGGCACTGAAGAATATTTGCTTATAATCACAAGGCAATCAATACAAGTTGATCTCCATGATCACGCAACAACTGGTATGAAAGTTTCCTTCAGTTGCGAGGCAATGCCTGTATGATTTGCTGCAAACACACAGGTGCTCTTGTATTTCTGAGTCCTCCATTTTTCGCACAGCATTGGTCTGTTGGTATTCAATGTCATTTTTGGATAACCTAATGTATTTTTTTATGATGACCTTAATTGTGTCAACTGTATTACACATATCACTTACGCTATTCAGATAATTTGCAGAGAGATTAAATCTATGGGATGAGCAGTAGGGGGCAAACATTGCCCGAGGATAGAATGCCCTGATTTGTGCTTGAACCTTCTTTTCCTGTCCGGCTTCCAAACTCATTGTATTGTTGTCCAAGTAACTTTTTGAGACCTGGTCAAAAATTAGAACAAACAGGTGTGGTTGTTTTGGACATGCCTACTGCAGTTTGGTCTGAGATTGAAATCAACCCAAGAATTCCTCATGTACATATGCATTCTTATCATTTTATTTCACAAATCTTTCACCGAGAGATAATTGTTCTATCTATACCAGGAATAGCTGCTGTTTCATCTGCTAAAACTGAGAATTTCATGAGAAGTTAGCCTCCATAACTATTTATTCCCTCGAACGTTTCCCACACAATTTCATTAACACATTCTATATTTGGGCAGATGCGTACTTAGCATTATCACCCCCAGTTTCAATAATAATAATAATAATAATAATAATAATAATAATAATAATAATAATAATACCGTAATAATTCTTAGAATTTTGAAGTGTCAGGCATAGCTCTAGTGGCTTTAGCCCAAACGTAGCAGAGTTTTCCTGCACAGCGCAGAAGCTAGTTGAGGTGGAAATGACTAGTCGGCTAGACGCAGAATAACTATTTACAGGATTTATTAAAAGAAAATAAAAGCAGCAGAGTTTCTGCATACAAAGCAAAGCAAAGTAAATCCCCCCTCTCTCTCCAACCACACGCAGAACTCCTACTCCCACCAAGAAACAACTGTGCTAGCATTCCTAGATAACAGAGTTCAGTGCTGGTCGTTAACCAATCAGAGAGCTGTTGCCTGGCCAGGCCAACCTTGGCTTTCTGCCAAGAGTAAATTGACACTGCCTTGAGTTAATTTGTATGAAGCAAGAATCTGTAAGTTTCCCATGAGAATCAATTAACAGAAACCGAACAATAATTGCATCCTCTGACTCAACATGAAACTGTAAACGGTCTATCATGCTAACTGTGGTATTGGTCTTAGATGGAGCAAGACCATGCACATTGCTTGATATTACAGTGTACAGCTTTTGTTTAGTTGCCTGTATAGCTTGGAAGCAAAGATTGTTTTAATTATTCCTCTGAACAGTACACTGTTTCCCTCCACCTTCCAAATAAATATATGGACTCAGACCCAAAGGAGATGAATTGGTGACCTAAGGGAATAACAGCTGAGGAAAATCTAGCCTGGGCATCACCACCCAACTCCGGCCAAAGGAGTGAATTCCGGGGGACTCACCAAGGAAGCCTCATTGCACCCATAGGCCAGAGCATGTCAGGTGGTACTCTTTAGCCTCTACAAAAGCTTCTGACTCTGAAGCAGTGGCATAGCTGCCAAGTTTTCCCTTTTCTCAGGAGGAAGCCTATTCCGCATAAGGGAATTTCCCTTAAAAAAAGGGATAACTTGGCAGCTATGAGCAGTGGTGGAGGAGAGCACCACCCCTTGCCTGCCATGAGCAGCACCATGATGGAGGTGGGAGAGCCATGGCAAATCTTTTGCCCACAAAACCCAATTGCAGTCCCTGCCATTTTGCCATTAAGACACCATTCACTGCACATGAGTAAAGATTAAATAGTTTTTAATTGATGCATTAAGGAGGGAGTGTGTTGGGGTGTCTGTGCATGTCCATCCTTTGATCTGCTTTTGTGCATTATTAAAGTTTTTGATTTTCAAATAAGAAAGTGGAACTAAAGTAGAACAAAAAACGTAACACTTCTGCAGCAACTACTATTCCTGTTTACTCCCATCCTCTTATTAAAGCGAACATAACCCTACAACAGCCTTATGATTTTTCTCTCTTTCTTTGAAGCACAATTAGTTTTTATTTCCATCCATTGATGCTGTCAGGCAGTGCTGTTGCCGGGTGCATCACGACAGAGGGGGGTTCAATTAATACATCGTTTCTGAAAATTACCTGACAATGAACACTCCCCCCCCCCCCGTGTCTCTCTCTCTCTCTCACACACACACGGAATAAACTGTGTATTCAGTTTGCCCGTGCAGTCATATCTAAGTCTCCCTTGGCTGCTAGCCAAGACCTCTAAAAACCCATTAAGGCTATTAGAGAAATTATTTCCTTTCCATTTTGAGCTGGGTAAATTTCACAGTTATCGCAAGCAAAAGGAAATGAATTGGGAGGATATCTGTCTAGGGATGGCTTGCCCTGTAGTAGGAATTAAGCCAAGGAAATGCAAAGCCCCATTTCCCTTTGTGCCATTTGCACTGGAGAGCCAGCGGGTGGCAGTGTAATCCAAGCCTTGTGCACCAAAGGTCTCTAGGGAGGAAATCTCACGCACTTCTGACCGGCAGCTGTGAGCAGTGGAAGCTCTTCTCCTTGCAATTATAGACTTTACTGGAAATAAACTTTGCCTTGGAAAAAAGCAGTGTGTAAACCAATATTTTCCATGCACTGCAGCCTGCCGTAGAAGAGAGATTCCAAATGACGGCTTCGGGTGCACCACTGTGACCTAGCACATGCTAGAAAACACTTCAGATGAATCCCGGAGCTTTGTCTGAACAATCACGCAGAGTGTTGTGTTCAGACTCCACAGTACAATGCCACTTACCTGTTTGATGTTATTCAACAAAGGGCTAATTTTCTCAGGGCAGAGAAAGAAATTTGGGCGGATTTCCCATTTTGTTTTTCACTGATTTGTAGCTTTGCATCCATGATTAGACCAAAGGGGGAGTGAGGGGACTAGTAGCCAACCTGAGCATTGACCAGGCCAAGACCTGCGTAAGCAACGCATAGCTGAACATAACTGACCTGCCATGTGGTGGTAAAAAAATAAAAATAAAATAAATTGTACCCCATCCATCTGACTGGGTTGCCCAAGCCACTGTGGGTGGCTTCCAACATATACAAAAACATAATAAAACAGCATGGTTTAATGTTTTATTATTGTATGTCTTCTTGCCCCTGTTTCTAAAGTTCCACGCAGGTAAGAAAAACAGGATAATTGTTCAGGCGTTGATTGTCAGTGGTATGCATTTGGCATGAGTTGTGAAGCTTGGTTCGAAATGCCTTTTTAGTCAGTTCTCTGGACCTACAAAAAAGAGTTACGTATGCAACTTGCTCGTGTACGAAGCTATGAACACGAGTTTGACCAAGATGCGGGAGGCAGTGGAAGACAGGAGTGCCTGGAGTGCTATGGTCCATGGGGTCACAAAGAGTCGGACACGACTAAACGACTAAACAACAACATCCAACTTGCTGTGCAGCTGCTGCTACTCAAAACACAACTGTGTGCTAAGCAAAGTTTCTCCCCATTAAATAGGAGTGGTTACAACTATACCAAGATGATGTAAGTTTCCAGCAGACATTTAAAGTTTAAATCAGAAGGCACTTGCTGAATCTCTATTGGCAGAGCATCCCACAGAACTGGGCTCTCTTTCTTGCTGTTGTCAGATGAGCCTCGTCAACTTGGGGAATGACCAACCACACTTCTGCAGATGATCTAAGTGAAGGAGCTGAGATATAAGAAGCTTGAAAACATTTCTGTTTAGCCCAGGCATTTGGTGGCAGAAGAATCCTGTTCCTGGCAACCCTGAGAGCCCTAGATAAAATCATGTTTTAAACTGAAACTGTTTTAAGAATGCTTAACTGTTTTAGAATGCTTAAAATACAATCTGATTGTGTTTTCTTCCCTGAGATGCTTCAGGAGGAAAGGCAGAATAGAAATTTAATAAATAAGATATGTATCCTAAACCAATGAGGTTTGGGGCTTTGGCCCAACACCATTTCAGGCTTTATAGCAGGGGTAGTCAACCTTTCTATACCTACTGCCCACTAATGCATCTTTCTTGGTGGTAAAATTTCCTTATTTCTTGGTGGTAAAATTTCCTTACCGCCCACCAGTGCTCGATGGAAGGAGGATTCAGCTTGCGCCATAGAACCCCCGACCGCCCACCTAGAACCCTGAAACGCCCACTAGTGGGCGGTAGGGACCAGGTTTGACACCCCCTGCTTTATAGTCCCACGCAGCCCTCCAGTCTGGGCTGATGTTATGCTGAGTACCCAGGCAGGCAGAGTTGAGCCCATTTACTCTACCTAGGTCTCGGTAATACACACCAGGTCGGCTCACTTATCTACAACTAAAACGTGGATAGGCATGGTTTTATTACTGACCAGCTTGACATTCAGGTGCAGAACCACCAGACTGTTGGCAGCAATGGTAGAGCATTCATTATTACCAGGGATAGGAGGGAGCTTCGTGGGAGATACCGTATTAGGCTTCAAGTACCTATCATCAGCCTTCCAACACGCCTCCTTTCAATCACTGAGATTGAACCCCCCCCTCCAATACCCTTCTGCTGAGACACACCCTATGTATAGAACATTTCTAGAAAAACCCAGTGCATGATTTATCATGCCACCAGGCCACATAGACATCGATCCACAATAGTCAAGAGCACAAAAAGTCCACCATAAATGTGCCAACCCTCCAGCTGAGCAAACAAAACAAAACAGTATATTATACAGGAATTCCATCCCGCCTTTCTCCTGGGGCATAAACAGTAGATTTTCTACACCCAGGAGTTATAAACCCTTTGTTGTTGTTTAGTCGTTTAGTCGTGTCCGACTCTTCGTGACCCCATGGACCATAGCACGCCAGGCACTCCTGTCTTCCACTGCCTCCCGCAGTTTGGTCAAACTCATGTTCGTAGCTTCTAGAACACTGTCCAACCATCTCGTCCTCTGTCTTCCCCTTCTCCTTGTGCCCTCCATCTTTCCCAACATCAGGGTCTTTTCCAGGGAGTCTTCTCTTCTCATGAGGTGGCCAAAGTATTGGAGCCTCAGCTTCAGGACCTGTCCTTCCAGTGAGCACTCAGGGCTGATCTCCTTCAGAATGGAGAGGTTTGATCTTCCTGCAGACTCTCAAGAGTCTCCTCCAGCACCATAACTCAAAAGCATCAATTCTTCGGCGATCAGCCTTCTTTATGGTCCAGCTTTCACTTCCATACATCACTACTGGGAAAACCATAGCCTTAACTATACGGACCTTTTAGTTACAGGTAGGTAGCCGGGTTGGTCTGAGTCGAAGCAAAATAAAAAAAATCCTTCAGTAGCACCTTAAAGACCAACGAAGTTTTTATTTTGGTATGAGCTTTCGTGTGCATGCACACTTATTTAGATACACTTGAAACAGAAGAGTCAGACCCTTATGTATACACAGATGGTGGGGTGGGGGGGAATGGGTGATGGGCTGATGGGAGTGGTAAACCTGTAGATGGCTGTTAACGACTGCTGATGACTGCAATTGGTCCTGCGGGGAAAAAGGGACCCCTGAAGAAGTGTGCATGCACACGAAAGCTCATACCAAAATAAAAACTTCGTTGGTCTTTAAGGTGCTACTGAAGGAATTTTTTTATACGGACCTTTGTTGGCAAGGTGATATCTCTGCTTTTTAAGATGTTGTCTAGGTTTGTCATTGCTTTTCTCCCAAGAAGCAGGCGTCTTTTAATTTCGTGGCTGCTGTCGCCATCTGCAGTGATCAAGGAGCCCAGGAAAGTAAAATCTCTCACTACCTCCATTTCTATAAACCCTCTAGGACTCCTCAGTTTCTCATGCTGGGTACTCCAAAAGCACAAACCTATGCATGTCTCCCTCTCACCCTTGTGACAACCCCATGGCCCTGCCAGATGGCCTTGAAAATGAAAAGTGATAACAGCTGCACAGTCTTCAGGCACCATTGCTCTCAGCTGCTAGGCTTGTCTGCCTGGTGGCAAGAGGCTTGCTTGGTGGTAATTGGCAATTGGAGGCAGGTGCACGGCTAGCAGGAGGTATGGAGGGCAGATGTTCAGAGGTGTTTTCGGTTCTCTTGCTTCCCATTCACCAGGCTGCCGCAAGCAGCAACCTCTTGGTGTCCTGGACCCACCGAGCCTCTGCTTCCTCTCCATTGACTGCACCCATTCCCCCATGAACTAGACTGTAAGCTTTTTGAGGGAAGGAGCTGTCCCCCCCCTCCCATGTAAAGTCAGATACTTTGTAAAACCTGCTAGCATAGTAGGCCAAATGTCCTACTTGACAGTCCTCTATTTGAAGGCACGCTCGCTTTGAAGGATTGTCCAGTCCAGATCTGGTTTAAAGACAGATAACAATAAGAAAGCGGAGCCAGGCCATGAACTAGCTTTTCAGCAGTTAGCGCTGCAAGAGCAGAATGAGCAGGCACATATCGTATTTTTCCGCGCATAACACGACCCCATGTATAAGACGACCCCTATTTTGGGGAGCCCTCAACAGCCGTTGAGCTTCTTTTGCAAGTTCGCTGAGCTGTTGAGCAGCTTCTCGATGATCCTCCGTTCTGGCTGATGGAACTGGTGCCATAATACACCGCATACTGGCACTCACCAAATACTCTTCCTAAGCCGGGAAGAGCAGGTAAGCAGCCTCCTCTCCGACATTTCCCTGCTACCACCACAGCACCAGCCCTCACTTACTTAGCCTGTTAACCCGTGTATAAGGTGACCCTCAATTTATCACCCAAAGAAAAATCAGAAAAAGGTTGTCTTATACATGGAAAACTACAGTAGGTCACCTGCTCACCGTCTTCCCAATTGCCGCTATGATGAAATGCATTGCATTTTTTAAAAAATTAAATTATTTCTAAGCATGCATTTATATATTTAATGTAGCATGGACAAATATTATGCAAATATGTCTCTTGTTCTGTCCTCTTTTCCACGATGCAATATCACATTTTTCTTTTCATTTTGGTAATGTGGCCACCATAACTTGTATTACCACTGCCAAGAATAGTCATGTGACAATAGATTGTTGATAATAATCACAAGTAATCACAAGTATCTCTTATGCGGGACCCAGGTGGTGCTGTGGGTTAAACCACTGAGCCTAGGGCTTGCTGATCAGAAGGTCGGCGGTTCGAATCCCTGCAACGGGGTGAGCTCCTGTTGCTCGGTCCCAGCTCCTGCCAACCTAGCAGTTCAAAAGCATATCAAAATGCAAGTAGATAAATAGGAACCGCTACAGTGGGAAGGTAAACGGCGTTTCCGTGTGCTGCTCTGGTTCGCCAGAAGTGGCTTTGTCATGCTGGCCACATGACCTGGAAGCTATACGCCGGCTCCCTCGGCCAATAATGCGAGATGAGCGCGCAACCCCAGAGTCGGTCACGACTGGACCTAATGGTCAGGGGTCCCTTTACCTTTACCTCTTATGTATCACATTAAGTGTTTCCTTTTAAGGCTGGCTTCTGTAATTAATAGCAGTGGTGCATACCCTCCAACACGACACAGAGGGAAATTGGGATGTCCTTCTTTTGGAGCTGTGCTGCTGCATGAGTCATGTGATTTGCGTGAGAGCACGACCCCCCAAAATGCATGTCTTTTTGGGGGGGGTTGCTATTGAGGGAGCCAAAAGAGGACATCCTGGGATCCAGTCAGAAGCCAGGATGACTTCTGTAATTCTGGGATAGCTCGGTCAAATCAGGGCAATTGAGGGGCATGGTGGTGAGAGACCAAGTCCTTGCATAAGATTTAGTAGTGATAAGGGAAGGTATAAGGCAGCTTTAGAAGACACCGATTTGGGAATGCATTCTGAGAATGCTGTCCAGAGAAGGGAGAGCTACACAAGATATGAGAGTCAAAAAATCTCAGTCATTCATAAGATTCATACCATCTCATAGCTGCCAAGTTCTGGCCTGAGAAATAAGAGACTGGACCAGAAGTAGCAGACCGGAAGTAGCGCTGCCGCCATTTTGGAACTGGGCGGAGCATGCTCAGAAGCTACTTTTGATGCTGTTCCGCCCTGTTCCAAAATGGCCACCGCACCAGAAGTCGCACTGCAGCCATTTTGGAACTGGGCAAAGCAGCATCAAAAGTCGCTTCTGAGCATGCTCCGCCCAGTTCCAAAATGGCCATCGCGCCAGAATAAACCGGGGAAAAATAAAAAAAAATCCGTTTTTTCGGCTGGGGACAGCTGGAAAAACGGGTTTCCCGGGGAATACAGGAGACTTGGCAGCTATGTACCATCTTCCAGGAAGGGTCATCCCACACTTGCAGCATTGGCATGTGGGGAGAGCTACGGTTCCCCAGTAAATTCCCAGAGTGCTTTAGTATATAATATTTATTGTTCTTAACAAATGGGCATCCCAAAAGACTGGTCAGGGTGGTGGGGGAGCTAAATTTGGCATGGTTAGAGGAGTTGGCAGAATCCCAAAATGGAGATCCAAGACAGGCAGCTATGTTTACGGCGCTTCCTTAAGGCTAAACTATTTGCTGCATGGGAGATTAGTGCTTAACCCTTTAAAACCACCCTTTACAAGCTGTCTTTCTCCCTACTGTGAGGAGACCCCAGACACCCCATAATTTTTTCCTCTTGCAAGTGGGAAAGCAGAAAACGCAGGTAGGGAAAGGATCAAGCAGTCCCTCCCAGGTAGCTCATGTTTGAAGTTTGCAAGGCTGATTCTTGGTGGGTGCAGGAAGGAGACTTTCTCTCTCTCTTCTGTGCATTGTACAGTATGTATCTAACAGTGGTTGTAGAATATATTCATTTTCATTATCTTAGCTCCCTCTCCTACTCACCCCCCCATCCCACCTCATCATCCAAGGCCCCTGAACATTAGTAACCAAAAGGTTAACAGCTTCCAGTAAGTAACAAGTCATTTCAAATGATGTAAAATATGACACACTTAAAATAGAAGCAACAGCTAACATCTGCAGGATGGGACCAGTGTGTGTCTAGAAAGTGCTTTAAGAATGAGATCTGTTGCAGCATTGAGCTTCCACAGTACTAACTCAATGGGCCAGATATTTATACTGTTGCTGACAGCAGCCCAGTCTTCTGCAGTTGCTGGGATAGCATATGAAGCCCGGACATTGTACATTGTGAATCATGACATAAGAACATCACATACATGATGTTGTTGTTGTTTAGTCGTGTCCAACTCTTTGTGACCCCATGGACCATAGCACACCAGGCACTCCTGTTTTGCACTGCCTCCCGCAGTTTGGTCAAACTCATGTTCGTAGCTTCGAGAACACTGTCCAAACATCTCGTCCTCTGTCGTCCCCTTCTCCTTGTGCCCTCAATCTTTCCCAACATCAGGGTCTTTTCCAGGGAGTCTTCTCTTCTCATGAGGTGGCCAAAGTATTGGAGCCTCAGCTTCAGGATCTGTCCTTCCAGTGAGCACTCAGGGCTGATTTCCTTCAGAATGGATAGGTTTGATCTTCTTGCAGTCCATGGGACTCTCAAGAGTCTCCTCCAGCACCATAATTCAAAAGCATCAATTCTTCGGCGTTCAGCCTTCTTTATGGCCCAGCTCTCACTTCCATACATCACTACTGGGAAAACCATAGCTTTAACTATACTTTAACTATACATACATACATACACAACATCTACTTTAGAGTAATTGCTTCCCGTGTGCCAAATCAAACAAATGTTGCATCTAAGAAAAATATCTGTAGAAAAAAGAAGCAGTAGACATGTCACCTTATACTGAAAAGCAACTGACTGACAAACATATCTACATGCTTCCAGCTACCATACCAAACATACCAAACAATCAATTGTATATAGCCAGGTTCTACGCTACAGCCGCATCTGTTCTGACTCTACAGACAAGGATTCTCATCTAAGAGGTCTAAAGCAGGCATAGGCAACCTTGGCTCTCCAGATGTTTTGGAACTACAACTTCCATGATCCCTGGGCACTGGCCCTGTTAGCTAGGGATAATGGGAGTTGTAGTTCCAAAACATCTGGAGAGCCAAGGTTGCCTATGCCTGGTCTACAGCAAACCGTTTTGGAATGAAAATATCCGCCTGATGAAGTCAAACAGCAAATCAACAAAGCCAGATTGATACCCAGAGAGAACTTGCTGCAAGACAGACCCAAAAGAGAAAATAACAAAACACCACTAGTAATCACATACAGCTCCCAAGTTAAAACAGTTCAACGCATCATCAGAGATTTACAACCTCTCCTAGACAACAACAGTTCTCTTTCTTAAGCTCTGAGTGGAAGACCTTTCATTGCCTACAGGCAGCCACCCAATCTTAAACAACTCCTCGCCCACAATTATACAACAACCAGACTTAACATGGACACTGGTACCAGAGCCTGCAATAAACCCAGATGCCAACTTTACTGTCACACACACCCAGACAACACCATCACTGGCCCCAATAACATCAAACATACCACCTCAGGCCTATTTAATTGCTCATCTTCTAACATTGTGTATGTTGAGTGATTTACAGTTTGAGGTTCATTACTGTTCCACAGAAATGTGTATTTCTTTAAAAGAAAGAAGGAAATGTAGTGACCTAGTTCTGCAGCTGTGGGGCAGTACAGCAGCTGATGTTAAGTTTGTATTGATTTAAGGCGTGTCAGCAATCGCATACAGTATATGAAGAGGTCTGCGTACCTCGCTCAGTACCCTGAGTGGTGGGTCTGGATGGGTCATGTTTCTGTAATGTTCTTATGATTAGTGTAACTTCTGTTATTTTTCTTTAATTAAATCGACTCCTGATTATACTTTGCAGTCTCCTCAAAACGCTTTTTGTTGCGCAATAGTTACTCTGTTTAAATACGCCAACAGTGTAGGCCATCAAATGCCAACAGTGCCCTTCAGCTCTCTATATTGGACCAACAGGCCAAACCCTACGCCAAAGGATAAATGGACATAAATCTGACATCAGGAATAATAAAACAGATAACCAGTAGGAGAACACGTCCATCTCCCAGGACATTCAATACAAGATCTCAAAAAAGCTGTCTTATTACAAAAGAATTTCAGAAGTAGACTTGAAAGAGAAGTTGCTGAATTACAACAACTTATTACTAAACTGAAAACTATGGAGAGACCTGGTATGAATAGAGATATTGGATTCTTGTCTCATTACACATGCTAAAGCTATTTTTGGTCATCTGCATACTATCCCTTGCTTTTTCCTGTAGGACTAATTGCAGTTAACAGTCGTCAACAGATTAACTATACCTACTATATACATCTCTCCAGAGACCATTTTATATACGGTTCTATTCCTGATGATTGGGTGCAGTTTACATATTACTGTTTATAACGGCATCTTGTCCAATCCACACAGAAGAGACATTAAAAAGAACAAACCCATGCATTGCTTCCAAGAGTCTCTTCCCCCTTGAAAGAAATTTGTATGTGCCCATCCTGTATGTGTAATGCTAGGTATGTGTAACTGAAAAAAAGACACATGTTCTTTCTCTGTTCATTCCTGCCTTTACTTTCCTCTTTTTTTCCTGTTGTCTCTTTTGTGTCAACTTGTAGACTGTTTCTTGTACTCTGTGTGACTAATAATAAAAGTAACAATTTGTTTTAAGACAGTATTAATTATAAAACCATACAGAAAACAACTAAGGAAAATCAATTTCTGAAAAATGAATTCAACCAGTGAAGACAAATATCCATTCCCAATAAATTCTTATTTATTTTTGTTTTAGGTTTTTTCTCTGGTTTCCCTAGCCAAGCAGTATTTTTCAGGTCAATTGATTTAAGCAGTGGCTATTGGCAGTTACAAATGAATGACGACAGGAAATGATTGAAACTTCTTATTTGCCATAAGGATTCCCCCCCACACTTTCATTTTAATGTAATATGACCAGGAATTACTAGTTCTCCAGCTACATTTCAAAGATGAATGGACAACGTTCTCTCTCTCTCTCACACACGCACACACGTTGGCAAGAAACCTGTCTGTCACCTGCATGATGATGAACTAGTACTAATATAGTATAGGGAGAAAAGAAGTTGCGATAAATGTGAGAGACTCAGAGTGGCTCATTAAACTCCAGATAACAACTTCATAAAAAGGAACACACACACACACACACACACACACACACACACACACCCCACTTAATCACATTTCTTACGTTTTCGAATACTAGGAAACATTGTTAGCAGTCTTTCTTTAGTGGATGCTTCCCTCTTCTACTTATGGCACATTTTTTAAATGTGTGATGAATGGATCCAGCCTGTGTTTATGATCATTATCAGCAGAATTATTGCTCAGGAACGTCCTAGAGATGATGTTCATAATTACCTAATATGAGATTTGTCCAACTCATATTGCTTGGCTATGCTACTAACTATGCATAATTTCTCCCATAATTTGTTTTCGTTTCTGGGAACGTAAAACACAGTTCATAGAATCATAGAATCATAGAGTTGGAAGAGACCACAAGGGCCATCCAGTCCAACCCCCTGCCAAGCAGGAAACACCATCAAAGCATTCCTGACATATGCTTGTCAAGCCTCTGCTTAAAGACCTCCAAAGAAGGAGACTCCACTACACTCCTTGGTAGCAAATTCCACTGCCGAACAGCTCTTACTGTCAGGAAGTTCTTCCTAATGCTTAGGTGGAATCTTCTTTCTTGAAGTTTGAATCCATTACTCTGTGTCCGCTTCTCTGGAGCAGCAGAAAACAATCTTTCTCCCTCCTCCATATGGCATCCTTTCATATATTTGAACATGGCTATCATATCACCCCTTAACCTTCTCTTTTCCAGGCTAAACATACCCAGCTCCCTAAGCCGTTCCTCATAAGGCATCGTTTCCAGGCCTTTGACCATTTTGGTTGCCCTCTTCTGGACACGTTCCAGCTTGTCAGTATCCTTCTTGAACTGTGGTGCCCAGAACTGGACACAGTACTCCAGGTGAGGTCTGACCAGAGCAGAATACAGTGGTACTATTACTTCCCTTGATCTAGATGCTATACTCCTATTGATGCAGCCCAGAATTGCATTGGCTTTTTTAGCTGCTGCATCACACTGCTGACTCATGTCAAGTTTGTGGTCTACCAAGACTCCTAGATCCTTTTCACATGTACTGCTCTCAAGCCAGGTGTCACCCATCCTGTATTTG